>NC_060269.1:62576476-62793677 GCF_021613505.1 Equus quagga
ATTTTCACCTAGAAACTACAGCTGGTATGGACAAGAATAAAAAAAAAATTGTGGTCAATACAGCAAAAGGGGTTGGTGGGTGGAGGTGACGGGTTAACAAGGAAATACCTCTCAGGTGTAGAGACCACTGGCAGAAGTACAACTTGCAAGTTGTGTCAGAAAGACACCAGTGTGACCTATGTGAGAAGGAGAGTTGGGCATGCAGTCACGTGCTATAAAACACTGGTTCAGTCAACGACGGACCGCACCTACGATGGTGGCCCCGTAAGATTAGTACCATATGGCCCAGGTGTGTAGCAGGCTATACCATGTAGATCTGTGTAAGTACACTCTGTGATGTTCGCAAGACTGTGAAATTGCCTAACAACACACTTCTCAGAAGGTGTCCCCGTCGTTGAGCGACACAAGACTATACGTATACATCTCACCGGCCCATTAACAGACCTTCCTTAAAAAAGAAGAAGAGTATTCTATGGAGCCAGTTTCTGAGCTCTAAAATAAAGGGAAAAGTTAAAGTAGGATGAGGGCTGCTCTTTCCATCCATGGACGCAATCCAGTGGCTACAGGGCAATAAGTAGACTCTGTAGTGAAAAACAAAGGGTGACAAATGAAACACTTGTTTTGAATGGCTATTGGAGTGAAAGATAGTTCCAGAGTGTGTGTGCTGGGTGCCTGTGGACTCAAAGGCTATTGTGATGCCTTCCAGCAAGAGGAGGGACAAAAAACGGTAACAGCAAGGAGGGAGAGGCAACACAGGAAGCAGGGAGAGCCTACCCCAAGCAACGTGGGGAGGGACACAGTTTAAATAAAATTTGAATACACAAAAGCATTTTAAAAGGCTCAGAATCCTATCAACCAAAAATATTGACCAAAAAATACAATAAAATATCTGTATACAGTAAAAAAAAAAAAAACTACAAAAAAGTATAAAATAAAAAGCAAGAGTTTTTTCTCTGCCAAGCTCCTTCTGCTATATCTTTCTAAAAAACAGCATTTATGCATGCCAGTTTATTTACATGTTATTACTTTTTGTATTTCCACAAAAAATATTATACACACTGTTCTGTGCCACCTTAGAAAGAGATTTTTTTTTGATCCAGTAGAGGAAAGGAAATAGCCAGAAAAGAGCATAAAAAATTAATGGCAGGTTTGTGACAAACTGGATAGAGCTTGAGGGCATTATGCTAAGTGAAATAAATCAGACAGAGAAAGACAAATACTGTATGATCTCACTTCGATGTGGAATCAAAAAGTGTTGAACTCAGGGAAAGCAGAGTGGTAGTCACCGGGGGCTAGGAGGGTCAGGGGAAATGGAGCGATGTTGGCCAAAGGGTATACATTTCCAGTTATTAGATTAATAAGTTCTAGGGACCTAACATACAGCATGGTGATTATAGCTAATAGTACTATATTACATTCTTGAATGTTGCCAAGAGAGTAGATCTGGAATGTTCTCACCACAAAAAAAGAAATGGTAATCATGTGACATGATGGAGGTGTGAGCTAATGCTATGTTGGTCATCATTTTGTAATATATAAATGTATCAAGCAACATGTTACACACCTTAAACGTATGCAATGTTGTGTGTCAATTATATCTCGATAAAGCTGGGGACCAATTTAATTTAAAAAATTAAAGGCGGGAAAGGGCAGCGAGATCCATTAAGACAAATGCTGTTCATACAATTCCACGAAACTTTTTTTTGACTCAATTTTTCTCAGAACATCCCTTGAGCAATTAAAAGTGTCAGCACCTGGAATCGGAGCTGAAGATGCAAAGATTATGATCTTCAGTAACTTCAAATTCCCTGTTAACACATTCGACATACAGCAATATCAGAAATAACAAGTCTCTCATCAGTCACACAGGATGAGAAAAGAAAACTATTCATTTAATGAGCTTAAATGGGCCGCTTGCCGTGGTTCCCCTTCTTCTCATGACTGTAAATGAGACAAGGAAGTGTTTTGGGCCATTTTAATCCTATTTGGATGGCCAATGTTTTCAGAAGAAAATCATCAAGCGTGCTTCGACTGTTTCATCCTTTGAACTTTCTGCAAGAAGTAGCAAATATTTCATTGAGGGCTTTGTCATGCTCTTTGTAGCATGCTATGTTTTCACAAAGTAATTTTGCTGATATAAAAGTCTTCTTGCAATGGAACAGAATTGCTTCTAGAAGACAATCCTGTGGAATATTTACAGTTAAAGTTGCCAGGGGCCTGCCTGGTGGTGCAGCAGCTAAATTCGCACGTTCTGTTTCTGCAGCCCAGGGGTCACTGGTTTGGATCCCGGGTGCGGACACGGCACCGCTTGGCAAATTATGCTGTGGTAGGTGTCCCACATATAAAGTAGAGGAAGATGGGCACGGATGTTAGCTCAGGGCCAATCTTCCTCAGCAAAAAAAGAGGAGTGATGTGGGGTCGGAGAGCTGAGGAGTCGAAAGAAAGATTTCTTGGACTCTCAAGATCTGGCAGTAGTGCTCTTTTATTTAGAGAATAGTGTGGAATAGCATGGGGACAGGGCCCTTGGGCAGTCAGAGCTGCTGCTGCCAGCATGGGGACAGGACCCATGGGCAGGCAGAGCTGCTGCTGCTGCTGCCCCAAGTTGAGGGTTAGGGCTAATTTTATAAGAAATGGGTATGTGAGTCATCTCTTTACAAGACAAAGGAAAGAACATGAAAAAAAGTTAAAATGGTGTCAGTGCAGGTGGGGTCTGGTCATTGGGTGATCCCATGACTTTTAGACAAGAATCAAATTGGATTAAGTAAAGGTCAGAAGCCACCACCCTAAATCAGTTACATGAGATTGCCAGACAGCAACCAACTTAAGTTCTTGCCTTCCCCATGAAGAGTTTCTAGGGACAAGGTCATCTCTCTTCTTCTTCCTGGTATAGAGAGGGAGGCACCTTTTACAGATAGAGATTTACCTTACAAATGTAAATGTGTCCCAACAAGGGCAAGTTCCATTCCCCAGAGCCTCTCTCCCTGTCCCAGGTTATCAAAAGCAATCAGCCCAAAACAATCCTGATGCCAAAGAGACATATCCTGGGGTGGCCAATTTCAGGTCCCTACAAGGTCATCGCCCCTTCCTTCACAAATGCAAATATCTCTCAAAGAGCAAGCAAATTCCAGTCCTTGGAGCCTGCTTCTCATCTGCAGGTTTAAAAGTAACCAGCCTAAAATCCTCATCAAGGAGGATTGGCAGTAGTTAGCTCAGGGCTAATCTTCCTCCAAAAAAAAGAAAGTTGCCAGGCATTTGCTTGAAGTGCCTCTCCAAGTTTGTATTTGGGTTGGCCAGTGCAGGTGAGTGTATTAAATGTACTGTACTTGTTTTTCATGATTTTTCACAACCTTGAATTTCAAAAGAAGAAATTCTCAATCCTTGTCAAAAGTTCATAATTCCAGCTGGTTTTCTCCCTACTTGTTAGATCCGCACATTCAGGATAATCTTTGTCTATGTGATCTTAAAAGCTGAAATATATTAAACAAGTACATTTCATTCAACAGTCATTTTATGGAGCACCTACTATATACCTGGCCCTTGAAAATAGAGGCATGAGATGTCAGTCTCTGCCCTCCAGGAGGCACTCACTGCCAGCTGAGTGGAAAGCCTCTTCCTCTCCTAATCGCCATCTCAGCAAATGCTACCTGCAAGTTGCCAAGCCAAACATGCAGGAGAGCTACAACGTGGAGGAACCACAGACATCGTGCCAGGTGAAATAAGCCAGTCACAGGACAAATACTGTGTAATTCCACTTATGTGAGGCTCCTAGAGTTGTCAGATTCGTAGATGAAAGGAGAATGGGGATTGCCTTCGAGCTTTAAAAAGCCGTGAGAGGTAAGAGGTTCCGGAGAGAAAATAGCTTGCTTCCTTTGAGGAGTGTGGAAGACACTTCCAACAAGCATTTCAAGAATAGAAAGGGAGTTCTGAAGGGTAAAGATGAGCCGACTCATCTACAACTGGCAGCCAAGTGGCTGCTAACAGAGGGGCTCACAGGGAACTGTCCTTGGAGCGGGGAGTGAAGGGGCGTAGACTGAAGGTCAAGGAAGAGGGTAGCACTAAGCTTTCAATCAGAGGGAATGAAGGGTGCATGGGAGGGCAACGTCAGAGCTGAGGAAGTGAGGAAGAGCATGCAAACAACACCCAAGAGAGGCCAGACCTGGATTCACGTCCCTGAGCCATACAAAGGCTCTGAGAACTGCTTGAGGCCTCTTTGCTCACAGCAAGGAGAGAGCGAGGACAGGAGGGGCATTACTTACACATTCAAAAAGAAGGAAAGAGAGAGACTGAAGGAGGGTGGATAATCTCAGTAGATGACCTTGAGGGCCTTTCCAACCAAGGATTTGAGGACAGAGATGGGATAAGAAGCACAGATAAGGGGCCGGCCCCACAGCCGAGTGGTTAAGTTCCTGTGCTCCGCTTCGGTGGTCCAGGGTTTCTCCAGTTCATATCCTGGGCGGGGACATGGCACCGCTCATCAGGCCACGCTGAGGCGGCGTCCCACATGCCACAGCTACAAGGACCCACAACTAAAAATACACAACTATGTACCAGGGGGCTTTGGGGAGAAAAAGGAAAAATAAAATCTTTAAAAAGAAAAAAAAGAAGTACAGATAAGTGATAAGAAGGGAAGAGAGAAGAAGTGTTAGTTTTGGAAGCTTTCCTATGGGCCAGAAACCATGCAAGGTGTTTTGCATGTGTATCTTATCAAATCCTCATATCAACTTACTAGGTTGGTCCTATTATTTCCATTTGGCAAATGAAGAAACTAACGTTCACCTTACGTAACTTGCCCGACATCACACGACCCAAACCCAGGACTGTCTGATTCCTGAGGAGCCGTCCAACTTTGACAAATGGAAAAGAAATTGTGGAGCGCCTTGCAGGTATGGTCTTTAGCCTCATTTTGAGCCAGAGACCTCTTTGAGGGAGGGCATTTCTAAACTAGAAGCCCACGGACAGGCTTCTGGGGTCACATAAACCTCCAAAAACCTGCAAAATCTGCTTTGCAGGTGTATTTTTCTAAAGAGAGGATCCATAGCTTTTATTCAGTCATCTAAGGTCTCCGCCCCCTCAAAAGATTTTAACCATTGTTCTGGGGGTCCATGAACCTTTGTAACAGCAGCGGGAGGAGGGAGACAAAAACTCTTTTCTCAAGAAAAAGGTTTAAACTATGCAAATGACAAATGAGAAATATGTGCCTGGGCCCAGCCCCCTGGCTGAATGGTTAAGTTTGCACGCTCTACTTTGGCAGCCCAGGGTTTCTCTGGTTTGGATCCTGGGTGCAAACATGGCATCACTCATCACGCCACTCTGAGGCAGCGTCCCACATAGCACAACCAGAGACACTCACAACTAGAATATACAACTATGAACTGGGGGACTTTGGGGAGAAGAAGAAAAATAAAATTGGCAACAGATGTTAGCTCAGGTGCCAATCTTTAAGGAAAAAAAAGAAATAGGTGCCAGATAAACTGATAAGGTCTGCAAGGACATCACATATCTAAATGGGATCAGCGTCCCCACTGTATTGGATGTTTGTCAGATTTATGTCACCCAGTATCTTTTGAACACCCTTCCTGTATCCTGAGAGTTTCTCGTGTTGGGAGTCCACCTCTCTTTCCCAGTATCCCTTGCTTCTAGGTCACAGACATGTGACACAGCTCTGCTAATCAGAGACCCCTCTACCAGACTAGGGCTCAGTACTGCTCCAACAAGGGAAGGCAGGGGACTTGCTTTGTCTGGAGGGCAGGGGGCAGCAAGGATGTTGAGAAGGCAGTGGCTACAATGTAGTGTTTGGGGCCCAGACATGGCAGTGGGGCCAACTGCAGAGTCTAGCGTGAAGCAGCCCCAGCAGGGGAGTCTTCATCAGGCCAGTGTTGCAGTGCAGTTTGGACATTCTTTCTGGAAGCTGAGCCCCGGCTGGGTCCTCCAGCTCTCCCAATAAATCTACTCAATATCCTTGTAATAAACTCCCTTTATGCCTAATCAGCTCGTCATTTTTGCTTGTAATTAAGACCCCTAAATGACACACTCACATTTTTAGAGTGTGAGGAAGAAATTAAAATTACAAGGAGTGTGAGGCACGGGCTTACACATGTGAACAACTCGGCACCCACTTACGTGGATGGAGTCTTACTTTAGAAAATCACGGTGTCGAGAAGAAAGAAATGCCATCTGTGCCTGCTCATTGCTCACAAGCTCACACTAGCTGTATATTTTAAAGGGACCAATGAAGGAGCAAATGAAGTCGATTGTAATGTTACCAAACAGAAAGAAAAAAGGAAAAGTAGAGACCAGTCCAGCAATTAGGATTAATTAATGTTTTGAAGGGAACAGGATATTTTAAAAGTAGAATGCTCTGCATCAGATGTCATCAGGGAAATGCTAATTAAAACACAATGTAGGGCCAGCCCTGGTGGCCTAGAGGTTAAAGTTCAGCATACTCCAGTTTGGAGGCCTACACTCAGTTCCTGGGAGCGGAACCATACCACTCACCTGTCAGTGGCCATGCTGTGGCGGTGGCTCACACACAAAAGAAGAGGAAAACCGGCAACAGATGTTAGCTCAGAGCAAATCTTCCTTGGTAAATAAATAAATTAATTAATTAATTAATTAAACCACAATGTGATACCTCTACACACCTATCAGAATGGCCAAAATCCAAATACAGCAGCACCCAAAACTGACAAGGATGTGGAATGACAGGAATTTGCTGGTGGGAATGCAAAATGGCACAGCCATTTTGGAAAACAGTTGGCAGTTTCTTAAAAAACTAAACATGGTCTTACCATACGCTCCAGCAATCATGCTCCTTGGTATTTACCCAAAGGAGTTGAAAACTTATGTCCACACAAAAACCTGTACGCAGATGTTTATAGCAGCTTTATTCATAATTGCCGACACTCGAAAGCTACCAAGATGTCCTTCAGCAGGTGAATGGAAAAGTAAACCGTGGTACCTACAGACGATGGACAAGAAGAAATGTACCATCAAGCCATGAAAAGACGTGGAGGAATCTTCAATGCATATTACTGAGTGAAAGAAGCCAATATGAATGGCTACATACTGTATGATTCTGACCACATGACATTCTAGAAAAGGCAAAACTGTGGACATGGTAAAGAGATCAGTAGTTGTCAGGGATTAGGGAGAGGAAGGAGTGAATCTCTGGATCACAGAGGTTTTAGGGCAGTAAAGATACTCTGTATGATATTGTGATGATAGATACATGTCAGTATACGTTTGTTCAAATCCACAGAACGTACAACAGCAAAAGTGAATCCTGGAGCCAGCCCCGTGGCCAAGTGATTAAGTGCCCGCCCTACGCTTCGGGGGCCCCGGGTTCTGCCAGTTCGGATCCTGGGCGCGGACACGACACTGCTCATCAGGCCATGCTGAGGCAGCGTCCCACATAGCACAACTGGAGACACTCACAACTAGAATATACAACTATGTACTGGGGGGCTTTGGGGAGAAGAAGAAAGGGAAAAGAAAAGAAGAAGATTGGCAACAGATGTTAGTTCAGGTGCCAATCTTTAAAAACATAAAGTGAACCCTAAGGTAAACTATGGACTTTGGGTGATTATGATGTGTCAATGTAGGCTCATCCTTGGTAACAAATGTACCATCTGGTAAGTGATGTTGGTAATGGAGAGACTGTGCCCGTGAAGGGGCAGAGGGTATACGGGGAAACTCTGGGCCTCCCTCTCAATTTTGTTGTAAACCTAAAATTGCTCTAAAGAAATGAAGTCTTTAGGAAGCAAAAAGTAATAACAATAACTGAAAAATAAATAAAGTAGAAAAATTATTCTATGAAAAGCGTAGGAATCATCACTAGAAAAACAATAAGACACATGGTTGTTTCTAGGAGCTGTTTTTCATTCGGTTACGTATACTTTCAAGCAATAATGTATATGGTGCTGCAAAAAAGCCCACAACTTTTTAAAGGTCCTTTGGAATAACAACACCAACAAGAGTCTTTTTGAGTAGGGTCTTCATGCTTTTCAAAGTGCTTTCATATTTATTATCCCATTTGATTTTAAGAATAGCCTCTGAGGGGCTGGCCCCGTGGCCGAGTGGTTAAGTTCGCATGCTCCGCTGCAGGCTGCCCAGTGTTTCGTTAGTTCGAATCCTGGGCGCAGACATGGCACTGCTCATCAAACCACGCTGAGGCAGTGTCCCACATGCCACAACTAGAAAGATCCACAACAAAGAATATACAGCTATATACTGGGGGACTTTGGGGAGAAAAAGGAAAAAAGTAAAATCTTAAAGAAAAAAAAAAAAGAATAGCCTCTGGGCTGACATATCCTAGAACAGCTACCCTTAGGGTAGAGTGGCTAGAAATGATAAAAGAGGAACTATTTTATAACTAAGCATTTTATTTCCGTCTCAATTTTGAAAAAAAGAACACATGACTAGGGCATTCTGTTAAAATTTCTGCCTAGCTGGAAATAAAATTTTTGGAAGTCAGGAGGAGGCAACTTGAAAAGAGTATCTTGAAGAATCATTGGAAAACATCAGAATGGCTAATTTCATTAGAAGATGGAAAATAAACGGCAGGTATGTTATAGAAAAAAAAAATCACAAGAAATATAATCATTGACTAGTAATTAAGGCCCAGATGAGAACCACACAGTTTAAATGGTTGTATGAGATGTGAGAATGGAGGCAAAGCCCAAACTGAGTAGTACACATACATGGGCGTGATGCAGACCTACTTATTGGTCTAGGTCATGGGTGGGGCTCTCCTCTGTGTTTGCCCAGAGGGTGACTGATTCACAGACACAAAAGCTGCGATGATTAGTTGGGGTCTGTCCACCACCCCCCACAGTCAATCAGTGTCATGGACTGACTTTCTCCCCCATCCCCAGTTTAGCCCAAATATACCTGGAGAGTGGTGGCTCTCCCCTCAGCCAAATACAGAAAAGATTGAGAGAATGAAGATCAGGTCCACCCTGGAAAAGCTAGACTTCCTCTGACTAATCCTGGTTCTTAGGACCGAGAGGGTCCTGCTCTTTGGGGTGTGGCCAACAAGCCTTCCATACATGTACCCAGGATAAAAGATCTCAGTTAGAGTTGAAGTGCACAAAAGCAAAGATAAAGTTTTCTCTCCTCTTCACACATTCTATTTCTTCCCTTCCTGGTGGAAATGTGGTCTTTTATCATAAAAGACATAACTCAAATTATTCCATGAAAGGTGGTTAATATTAGCAAGGAAATGGTTTATTTTTCTTGTAGGCGTTCTGCTTTGATCCCAGAGCTCAGGAGCTCCACTCGGTGCCAGGAGGGAGCTGGGACCCAACAGGGGAGTACAGGAGTAGGTTAGGAGGGGAGGAGAGGGGAGCAGGGCAGAGACTGAAGAGGGGAAAATCAGAACAAGGAAAAGCTTCTTACACTAACCAACCCATGACTGCCTCTATGGGCGGAAAGGTGATGTTATGGGAAAAACACAGAACTGTTTTGACTATTCTCTAGTTCTGCTTGTCTGGGACCTGACAATAGTAAAATCTCTTCCCTTTCTAGTGGAACCAAGCTGTACCTTTCAGATGTGGCGGGGT
Organism: Equus quagga; assembly: GCF_021613505.1. NCBI lineage: Eukaryota > Metazoa > Chordata > Mammalia > Perissodactyla > Equidae > Equus > Equus quagga. The sequence goes on from NC_060269.1 coordinate 62,586,037, forward strand.
GGATGGAGGGTTTGTAAACATCTCCCTTGACATTCTCCTTGGTCTTGTGATCAGCCCCGCCCATCTGAAACCTGTGGAACCCTGGTTACCTGGCACTGGATCTCACCTGCACTTCTTCACTGTGATGGCCCAAGCTGATCTCACTGCCTGCAGGCACGATGACGTCCACCTGCTGGCCCTGGACTCCCTGAGTCCTCTGCAGGCTGAGCTGCCTGTGTCCACTGTCCCCAGCCCTCAACGACACCAGCCCTGAACAGGTGTGCTTCATTTTGAATGCAGGCGCTCTATCTAGTTTGGAAGATTGCTAGAAATAGCTTGCTTTCAAAAGAAAGGAAAAAGTGAGAAATCAATATGGGAGTCTCCTAAAGCCAACTGTAAAAATTTGGGGAATCACAAAGTGAAGAGATAGAGAGGGAGGAGTTAGGGATTTACATAAACAGGAAATACTCCTCCTCCCTTCAAAGAGGGAGGGATAATAATGCCACTCCAGAAACGCCTATGGCGTAGAGAGCATGGGACAGATACTGCTGCATGATTCAATAAGATGTCAGATAGGAGGCTGAGATATGTATATCGGGTTAAGGAAGAAGTGAACAGGAGGGAGAAAGAATGTCAGATTGGAAAGAGAAAGTTTAATGCTGGAAGTAGGTTTTTACTAAGGAATGTGGTATTTATGAACATTTTCTTTTCTCCCTCAGGTAAGATAGGAAAGCTGCAGGTGGACTGGTTTAGGTGGGGCTCGGCTGGAAACTATTAAGGATGGCGGGTTGTGTCAAAGAAGACTGGGAGAGATTTCTTCCAGGAATTCATTCTGTTATGTCTCTTCCTTAAATTAATAAGCTACTTTTTTTAGAGCAATTTTAGGTTTACAGAAAAATTGAGCAGAGAGTACTCATATTACCCCAGACAGACAGACAGACAGACACACACACACACATAGTTTCCCCTATTATTAACATCTTGCATTGGTGTGGCACATTTGTTACAATCGATGAAACAATATTAATACATGATTATTAACTAGAATACATAGTTTACATGATGGTTCATTCTTTGTGTTTTGATTTATGAATGTTTAAATCTAAAAATAAGTCTGTTTTCATAGATGACATTATTAATAGATGTAGCATGTCAATGGATCCTATGTAAGTACTGCATATAATTCCCCAAAAAAGTGGAATTTCCCTCTCAGGACAGCATAGACACCAAAAAACTAAAAAAAGTCCCTTCTGATGGCAGGACTCTTCAGTTCTAGAATGACTTTGAACTCTCAAGAGCAACATTTTTTGGATCTAGGCAGAAAAAAGGAGGTCAAGTCTTCTTACAGCCCAGGATATATAACCCCTTTAAGATTTTTTTTGTACTTAATGCCATGGAACTGTATTCTTAAAAATGGTTAAAATGGTCAATTAATATTATACATATTTTGCCACAATAAAAAATATTTGTAAATAAAAGTCACCCAAGAGAGTTCAGCCACAAAAGATGTAACCCAATCAGTTGGGTGGGAAGCCAATTTCCAAGGCAGACGCCATGAAATATTCATCCTGGAATAAGCAGGATGAATACCCTGAATTGCTTGTGAGCAAGTTGCACTTCAGAGCCAAACAGCAACGTTAGCTTTTGGAAAAGTAATATATTGTGTGGCTTTGGTTCAGACACAGACCCCTTTACTAGCAGAAAGGTGGAGTCTCATTTGGAGGGGCTGCCTTCCTGGCCTCAGATTTCTGACTTCTCCTAGGCCAGCCGTCACCAGTTAGCTGACCTGCAAGATCATCTACCTGCCCACAATTCAGGGAGACAGTGGGAATGCAGGAGTTCTGGATGATCTCAGTCTCCTATTGGAGTCTGTCCAAGATTCTACCACCTCAGCCATCGTCCAGCTGAGCTCAAAGGGGCTGCGGGATTTCCATGCTCTTCGTGTTGATAACGACATAATCGTGGCTCCAAGAGTCTGCTTCTCCCCAAACACACACTAAGTGCTAGACTGCTCCATTCAATCCCTCAGTACTGTATGATGAGTCCTCCCAAACGCAGAGGAGACCTTCATTTCCTGAAAGGCCAAGCTGAGTCCTTGAAACCTCAGTTCCTCTTTCAGGGTCCAGGTGGCTTGAAATTAACCCTAGCCTTCCCAGGGATTTGTTCCTCCGCAGTAAATTTAACTTATAAATGACCCAAAGATGTAAAACAATACTAATAGTTGTCATTAAACTAAATGAGATCGTGCATGTGTAAGTGCCCAGAATAGTGCCTGGCTCCGAGTTGGTGTTCAGTAAATACTTGCTTTCCATCATCCATTTACTCCGTATGTAGCTGAGAAAAATCAGACAACTTGCAAAGCCTTTAAGCTAGTCTATATACTGGGTTTGGTTCAATTAGGGGAACTAAAAAGATTGTTTATAATTGTAAACCGTTCAGTAGCAATTATAGGAAATTGCTCATATAGGAATTGCTTATTGATTATAGGAAACACTCCATAACAGTATAAAAGGTGGTAAGCAATTTGCGTGCCCTGTTTTGGCACTCACTGGCAAGCTGTATGGAGTAACTTCATTGTGAGCACTATTGCTGGTCTTTTCAGAGATCCACATGCAGAGCTGTTTTTCTTTGGACAAGCCTTAGCCTACCTGTGGGAGACCCTCAGCCTTCTGCTCTTACCTCTGATTATTCTGTTGCTTGCAAAGCATCCATTCTCATGCCTCCCCAGTCGACATCCCCAGTCTTGATCGGAGTCATGAGGTCCACTTGTATTCTAAGTGTTAGTTGCATGTTTTCACTTTGATATCCTGCCGTTATCTCCTGTGATGTTCTTACGCTATGTTATTCTCCTGATAACCTAAGCTTGAAGTCTCAAAGTACCTTCGATCGCTGCGTTTCTAGGTGGCTGAATCCTTGTGAGTCTTTCTCTAGCACTGCTCTGTCTAGGTAGACCTTGGGACAGGATTAGGTGAGGTAGCAAGGCACCTAGGGTGAGGCAAACTGGGATCTTACCACAGAAACTTTAAGGTAGCACTCACTCTCAGGGTAGAACAAGCATGAGGACAGCCCTGAGAATAGGTGCCTCCTTAAATTTTGCATCCTAAGGACCTCTCTTGCCTCACTAGGGTAGACTGAATGTTTGTGTTCCCCCAGTATTATATGTTGAAACCTAAACCTCAATGTGATGGTATCTGGAGGTGGGGCCTTTGGGAGGTGATAAGGTCATGCGGGTGGACCCCTCACGAATGGCATTAGTGCCCTTATAAAAGAGACCCCAGAGAGCTCCTTCACCTCTCCTACCATGTGAGGACACAGGGAGAAGACAGCCCTCGGTGGACCAGGAAGAGGCCCTCACCAGACACTGAATCTGCCAGCGCCTTGATCTTGCACTTCTCAGCCTCCAGAGCTGTGAGAAGTAGATTTCTGAAGTTTATAAGCCACCCACTGTGTGGTAGTTTTGTTACAGAAGCCTGAATGGACTAAGACATTCACCTTAGGCCTGCCCTGTTGACCCTACTCCGACCTGATTATTGCAATGACTTTCTAACTGAGCTCCCCATTTCTGCTCACTTTCTCTCCCTTACGACCAAAGACAAGTCTACTGTTGCTTTCTTTCAGCATCATTTCCCTAGGCAGAGTCAGCTGTGCCTCATTTGTGTTTTCAGAACACCATTAAGGCACTTATGACCCAGCATTGTGGTTACTTCTTGACATATCTGCCCTTCTCTTTTTTTTTTCCAAAGATTTTAGTTTTCCTTTTTCTCCCCAAAACCCCCCGGTACATAGTTACGTATTTTTTTTAGTTGTGGGTCCATCTAGTTGTGGCATGTGGGATGCCGCCTCAGCGTGGCCTGATGAGCGGTGCCATGTCTGTGCCCAGGATCCGAACCGGTGAAACCCCGGGCCACCCAAGCGGAGCCCACAAACTTAACCGCTCAGCCATGGGGAGGGCCCCTGCCCTTCTCTTGAAGGCAAGAACTGTGACATCCATCTTTGTGTCTGCAAAGAATACTGGCACAGTCATTTATGAAGTGAGAGGCAGTGCAGCAAGGTGGTTATGAAGGGCGTTCTGGAGTCTGACTGGCTGGATTCAAATTCTGACACTGCTCTTTTCTCACCCATGACTTTGGGCAAGTCGCTTAACATTTCTCACTGCTAGATTCTCCATCTATGAAACAAGGTAACCAAAGAACCCACCTTACAGGACTGGTGGCAGGATTGAGTAAGACTGTCACAGTGTTTGCCTCAATACATGCTAGCCATCATTATTAATAAATGTTTACTGAACAAAACTGACTCTATACATCAGTGTCCTAAATTGTCACTTTTGTCATATCACTCCCCTGATCAAAATCCTCCAGGGTCTTGCTCAGTTTGGATGAAGTCGCACCTCCTTAGCTTCAGTAGGTATTGACTTATCTCTACTTTAAAAACACACTTACTATTGTTTAAACATTTCTTTAACTACCATTTTCGTAAGGGTTGTTTTGTAATTACCGGTGGTCACAAGAAAATGAATCTATCAGAATTAACCTTTAGCGCAGCAGTTCTGAGAACCTACCTGTAACTCAGTGGCTCCCAGTCCCGGCTGCCTATTAAAATCGCTTGGGGAGCTTTTCAAAGCTCACCAACGCCAGGGCCCAACCCCCAGGAATTCCAACCTAATTGGTCTCGGGTGTGGCTGGACACTGGGATTTTTTTTTTAAAAGCTCCCCACGTGAGTCTACTGTGCAGCCAGTGTTGAGTGTCACCCTTGTCACCTCTGCTTTGTCACACCTGGTAGAACATTCACACCGACTCAGCTGCAACCACACAGGTCTCAGGTGCTTGCTCCTGGCTGGCTGTTCCTGTTCCCAATTTGCCTGGTATAGGCCCAGGTCACACCAGTTCCTGGCCTGAAGCATTTATAAAGAAGTACCTTCTGTTGCAAACAAGCATTGTCTTCAAATCAGGCCATAAACATACCTTGACTCACCCTCATAACTTCCCGGATTCTTGATCCGGTTTATGGTTTACTGATAACATCCTGGACGGAGAACCAGTTTCTGGCTTGCAGTGACCTACTCACCCCTTGACTGGGGCTGGAGGCTCACGTTCTCTGGGCTCCTCCCTGGACCCAGATTCCTAGGAATTCATTACTTCTTTGGCTCTTGGTACTTTGCCCCCTGATTTTCACTTGATAGGTACTAGTCTTCTGAGCTTTTACAAGCTTTAGCTTCCATCTCGCAGTTCTACCCCATCCCAGCCACTGGTGACTTTCAGTTAGCCAATTTCCACTTACTTTTCTGATAGAGAACCAGGAGATAAACTGAACATTGAACAACAAGGAAGAGAAAAGTCTGGAATAAATTAATCCAGAGAAAGGGGAAGGGGCAGTTTTGGGGTGGTCCAACATCATTCACATTTTTCGTGTATTTTAGGAATCTGAAGGTAAAGCATAGGGTCTTTCAGCAGACTGTGCAAAATCCGCAATCCTTCCCATCTTAAAATCATGGTTTCTGCTCCTTTTTCATTCCCTCCTCCAGTTTTACCGTTGTCCCTTTTATCACACATGGCACATGGGGCCCAGACAGGAAATCAGAATTACTTTTTTTTTTTTGAGGAAGATTAGCCCTGAGCTAACATCTGCTGCTAATCCTCCTCTTTTTGCTGAGGAAGACTGGTCCTGAGCTAACAACTCTGCCCATCTTCCTCTACTTTATATGTGGGACGCCTACCACAGCATGGCGTGCCAAGCGGTGCCGTGTCTGCACCTGGGATCTGAATCGGCGAACCCCAGGCCATTGAAGCGGAACGTGTGAACTTAACCGCTGAGCCACTGGGCCGGCTCCTAGACTTACTTTTACAGGAAGAGCAAAAATGAGACTTCAGAATCAAATCAACCCATGTTGGACTATGGAGTGGGAAAGAAAGTTACAGGTGACAGGGATTCAGCACTTATGTAGGTCCTTCACACAACGTTTATATCACTAATCTGGAAGGACCTTGCTCTTTAATTAAAGTCCCTGCAATAGACTTAAGATTTGTCATCTTCTCCCTCCTTGCCTTGGGTCATGCAGGACTAAGCCATTTTAAGGAGAAGGGGTTGCTGCTTTTCACGTCAGCTCACTTCAGGCGCCCACATCCCCTCTGCAGCTGTGAGCTGAAGGTAACCTAGCTCACAAGTCTGTCTAGTATATACCTCAAGAGATTCTTTAACTCAAGACTTTAAAGGCAACTACAAGATTCATCAAGAATGAGCAAATCTACACTATGGAATGAGAACTGTGTACAATTTACTCTACAGTTAATCTAAACATGATTATATACATCACAACTATAAATAGTATGAAGTAGTATGTTTTGATATTAATTTCTTCTCTACATCTTGGTGAAAGCTTAGACAAATTTCTTTGAGGAGTCTCCTGTTTTTTCATGGTTTACTTCATCATCAGCATTCCATACTAGTCTGCAATGAAAAAGTCATTTCCTTACATTACGACTTTTATTACTAATTCCAGAAAACTCACATTAATGGTTGGCAATTGCTCAACTTTCAGACAGTATTAAAACATTTTGTCTGATTATTTTAAAAAATCATCAGGGAAGTCCACAAGAGAGAGTCTGAAGGATAATTGCAGCAATTGTCTGCCTCATCCATGAAAGAAACAGTGGCTCCGAGTGCGAGGAGAAGAGCATCGGAATGAAGACCAGCTTGAATTTTCTGCAAAATGTATCCCAAGTAGCTGAATGAAGTGTCTTGTAGGGTAGGGTCCCTTGGGATCATTCACTTGCACATTGGATGATGTCTATCAAATTCTGTTTTCACCTTTTCATCTTGACAGTGGCTAACCAAGAAATCTGGTTACACTTTAAAACTGCTCCTATTTTGTTATAGTACAGAGAAGTTTGTTTTCTTATTTTTATAAGGCTATTTTTGGTCATTAAAATATGTAATTCAAAAAACAAATCAGGGGCTGGCCCCGTGGCGGAGTGGTTAAGTTCCCACGCTCCGCTGCAGGCGGCCCAGGGTTTCGTTGGTTCAAATCCTGGGCGCGGACATGGCACTGCTCATCAAACCATGCTGAGGCAGCGTCCCGCATGCCACAACTAGAAGGACCCACAACGAAGAATATACAACAGTGTACCGGGGGGCTTTGGGGAGGAAAAGAAAAAATATAAAATCTTTAAAAAAAATAAAAATAAATAAATAAATTTAATGTTACAAAAGCAAAAAAATCATCAGGAAAAAAATTTGATTACAGGAAATTGGTGAAATACAAAAACTATAATAAATAATTAAGATTAGCCATAATCTTCCCACTTAAATGTAACACTCGGGTATTTCTAGTTTTTCTTTTTCTTTTACTGTGTATTTATGTATGTGTGTATAAATGCATATTTTAGGTAAAAATGGGATCATACTGTAAACTACTTTTTAAAGTTTTTGTTAGAATGTATTTTTCCATGCCATTTAATATTCCCCAAAAACATGAATTTTAATGATTGCGTTTAATGACTGTATCCCATTGTAAAAAAAAAACGTTGTAAAAAAAAAACCAGGAAATAGTTTATTTAACTATTTCCTTATTGTTGAAAGTTTAAACTATTTTCAATCTTTGGATATTATAAATAAAACCCAGTTGACTATCCATAATCATAAATGTTTATGACCTCCTTGGATTATTTCCTTAAGATAAATTTCCTAGAAGTGGAACGACTGGTTCAAAGGTAAAAACATGTTTAAGACTCTTGAAATTCTCGTCTAAACTGCTCTCTAGAAAGGTTGCATCAATGTATACTTGCTACCAGAAACATCTGACAGGGCTGTTTTCACAGGGACTTTCCCCGTGGGTCTTAGCATTGAAAGTTCCCCATTCCAGGAAACCCCTCTAAGAGACGTGAGAAGTCCTGTTTTTCAGCATGAGTGCGGAAGACTGAGGGAAAAGGACAAAACTTATTTGGCAGCCACAACATAGGGGCAAAGAGCAACACTGCTTTTAGTTTCAAATGGATACAGCAGAGATTACCCACCTTCTGTGGCCACTGACTGCTAACGTCAGCTACAGTGATTTTCAGTTCCCTGTAACAAATCATCCACTGTTAGATCACGAGGGGTGACGTGAGTTAAGGGTGCAACACAAATGCCTTGTAATCATGAGCTTTAACCATCTCTGCTTTTTTTAAGTCTGCCTTTGACTTCGCCTGTGGATTGACTGTTGTGCTTTGCCTGTATTGAGAATTTGTTCTGAGTGCTAGTTTAATTTTTAACATCATGAATATTGTGATCATGTTTCCTAAGAGTTCAGGTTACAATACCAACACCAGCATGACCCAAACATCACTGAAAAAGAAAGCTAAACGACTGTGACATTTTCATGACAGACGGAAGGACACAGGTACATGATGGAGGAGGCAAGTAACCACAACACAGCCGACTACACAGGTGCAGAGAATAATCTGGGGTCGGGCCCGGTGGAGGAGAGGATGGGAAAGCACATACGGAGAACAAATCGCTAAAGTCCGAGATGAGATGAGCGAGTCCCTCCAAATCAATTGAAAACGTTTCTGTTTTTCCAAAAGACACCAACGCTCAGGGGAAAGGAGTGGCCACTGAATTAGTGTGAGCATACTACACTAAGGAACAAACATTCTCGTATCGCTGCCTGGATTGCCCTATGAAACTGAGTCAAATTACATTTCCTGGTTCAGAGGTTAAAACTAAACCGTCTTGTGGGAGAACAAAAGAGAAAATTTTGATAACAAATGTATTGGCCTCTTACAATGTAGAACTGATTTTGTCAGAACTTACCAACCATTATGCTTTCTACAGTACATCAAGCGATGGGCTAAATCACAGCAGCCATGGTAATAATGAAGGGGAACAAGATACGTCCCCCTAAAATGTGCCATTTTTAGGGGCCGGCCCGGTGGTGCAGCAGGTAAGTGCGCACGTTTCCCTTCAGCGGCCCAGGGTTCGCTGGTTCGGATCCCGGGTGCGGACATGGCACTGGGTGGCAAGCCATGCTGAGGCTGGCGTCCCACGTATAAAATAGAGGAAGATGGGCATGGATGTTAGCTCAGGACCAGTCTTCCTCAGCAAAAAGAGGAGCATTGGCAGCAGATGTTAGCTCAGGGCTAATCTTTCTCGGATAAAAAAATAAAGAAAATAAAATATGCCATTTTGGCATATTATTTTGAGCTGAAGCCTCTTGACCAACAGGAGACGCAGGAAGAGCTGTAATCTGCCTAAAAAGCAGGGCATAAGTTTCCCCTTGAGAAATGGGCACCCCCCCACACACACACCCAATCCCTTGCCCTTGTTCCAGGAGAAGAAGAACACTCATATCACCAGAGACAGGGAGTCCACCCTGAGATGAGTTTGCATAAACAGATCTTACTAACATAACCGTTACCTTCCATCTGTTCCCCCATCTTTTTCCTAGTCACTTCTCTATGATTTATTGGCCCTTGAAGCCCAAACTTCCTTTGTTAAAATGGTATATAAGCCCCCGTGTTTAACCATTTCTTTGACTTTCACTTCTTTTCTGTGAACTTCTGTGCATGTAAATATTAAATAAAAATTGTACCTTTTCTTTTGTTAATTGGCCTTTTGTCAATTTAATTCATAGGCCCCAGCTACTGAACCTAAGAGAATAGAGGAAAAGACTTTCCTCCCCAACGAGAAAAAAAGATACTCTTATATGAAAAATGGAATTTCAAATCATCTTCTTGATTTCTATGAAGATTTTAATGAAACTACAGAAAACATAAAAGATTGTTGATACAATATCCAACTACAAATTTGACCTTGCTTATCTATCTGCATATGTGGCAGGCAGACCAAATGTAAATTTTGGCCAATTCCATTCACTCTGTACACTTCTTACCAAAGACAATAGAAAAAGCGCTTTCCTGCTAAATGTTTTGCATACCTAGTACATGATATTGCTAAAAGGGAATGTGATTTGCTCACTTATGAACTCGAGGTTTTCATTATGAAAGTCTTTGTCACTTTTCAGTTTCCTGAAAACTACAGTTACTTAATGAGATATTTGACTTTATAAAAACGAGAAGAGCTTTCTTAGACATGTGCCTATAGGATGGCTATCACTGCTGCTGGCCATAGAAAGATGTTAAATATTGTCTGTAAAATCATATTTTTAAAATGTAGGACAAGAAGAATGTCCTTCTCTAATTTGAAAATACATTGAGGATGGAAATGGAAAAAAGCATTACAGTAAAACGGAAGTTTATATGCTGTTTCTCCAAAATTGTTTGATGATCTTTGAAGAGGCCATAAGGAGCCCAGGAAAGGATGAACTGAATCCACTTGAATTGTTTCATGTTATGTGTAGTTGTGACAGAAACTCATATAGCCTTTTTTTGAAATAAGACTGTTTCTGAACTCAAAAAAAAAGTTACTAGAACTAAAAAAGGTCAACCAAGTTAAACAGGACTTTCTCATCTCTTTACTAAAACTGTAACTTATTTGGAATCCAACTGCGATTTCACAAGTTCAGATTACATCTACACTTTAAAACTGCTTCCCTGAGAGAGGCTTAACTTGTGATGATATCCAATGTGCTTTGGACAAATGATGGACATTTTAGACATGGAGCGTCTAGAAGATGAATTTATAGATGCAAAGGACATTATTGACGAACAGCTGATCTACAATTACAAGCCTGTCAATATAAAGTGGATGGACATTTTTGGAGAGCTGGAAACAAAGGTGCACCAGTCTAAAGACCTGCTGTTACTAGTAAGTAAAATTCTAAGTATTTTATGCTAAAATGCTTTTATTGGGAGGATATTTAGCTGGATGTCATCACATTGGACTGACACCAGGAATTAGCATGATGTGGGGTTGATAAAAGAAGATCTGCAAGTCAAACTGGATTTTACATTTGCGTTATGTTCAGTCTATCACTACAGAAAAGAAAAGGAGCCTTCTCTAAGTTGTTGCAAAAAGAAACAGGAAGAGTAAAAATATCATATGGTACTGTGGGAGAGAAAGAAACACATCATTGTTCTTTTTTTATTAAACACCGGTTAATATTCATTTATTAGTCCAATGCATTTATACCGTCCTTTAAAAAGGTATTACATTTGTGCATCTTCAGCATGTACAATAAAGCCTACAAAATGTAAATATCCAATAGAGTTAAAAAGAGTTAAAGTAAATTACTGTATCAGAAAATCAAAAGAAACACTATAAAAATATTGTTATATTTTTCTTGCTCATTATTTTGTAATTTGTCCTATTATTAATTATGATGAGTTGTTCTTAACTAGTTTCATTATGGTTTAGTTTAAATAGCACTTATGCAACAGAAAACTAAACAATACAGAATGATATATAATTTAAAATTAACATCTATTTTCATATTAAACTGATATATACATGTGTAATTATTTATTATACATTATATTACCATTAATTTTTTGTCTGGTACAATTGTGTCCTGGGTTGGCTCTCTAAAAAGTTGGTCTCCCTACCAATCTTACCTCACCAAAAACTAGGCATTAACTTTTTGTTAAAAGTTGGCCAATTTGTTAGATGAAAAAATGCTGTGTCTTAGTTAATATGCATTTCTTTGATACTAAGGAGACTCAGCATTTTTCACACGTTCATTGTCAACATTTCTTCCTTTGGAAACAGCCTGTTTGTCACCTCTGTCAAAATTTCCATTAGCTTCTTTCTGTCTTTTTCTTTTGGATTTACATCTGTTTTAGGTCTATCACTCTATGTCTATCATTTATTACCCAAACTTCCCAATTTGTTGCCTGCTCTTTCCATTTCTGGTGAGTTTGGAGGGCATACTTTAGAAATCTTTGCTTTTTGTTTTTAAAGATTGGCACCTGAGCTAACATCTGTTGCTAATCTTCTTTTTTTTCTTCCTCTTCTCCCCAAAGCCCCGCAGTACATAGTTGTATATTCTAGTTGTGAGTGCCTCTGGTCATGCTGTGTGGGACACCACCTCAGCACGGGTTGACGAGAGGTGCCATGTCCACGCCCAGGATCCAAACCAGTGAAACCCTGGGCTGCTGAAGTGGAGCGTGTGAACTTAACCACTCAGCCACGGGGCTGGCCCCAGAAATCTTTGTTTTCTGAACTGCCTATTTTTACTTTTTCTCTAAGGAAGCAGTTTGGGGCAGGGTTGAGAGGAAGGCTCTGGCGTTGCACAGCCCTGGGTGTGAGTCCTAGCTCCGTCCACCTGTGTAGACCTTGAAGTTTCTCAGCACTTTCTCTATTACTAATGACTTCTTTCTTTGCTTGAGGTCAGCTATTCACTTTTACTTTACTCTAGTAAAGTATTTTATATTCACTTTTACTTTACTCTAGGTTTCCACGTTCTTACACACAAGTCTTTCACTTGCCTGGAATTTGTATTGGTGAATGACGGCAACATCATTTTATATTTCTAAGGAGGTTTTGCTTTCCACCCCGAGATATGCCAAAGTGTGAGGCTCCACAGCAGTCCCCACTCTCTTCAGGGTCTTGTTCAGCTGCCTCTGAGTCATGCTGAGGAGGGTTTTATAGCTCCTGGCTTTCCACTGGGTAGAATAGCTTCCAGATTGGGTCCCAGCTGAAAAAGTCTCCCTTGGTGGCACAGAAAAATGAACTCTAGGAGACTTCCCATTACAGAGCCCCCCGGGCTGCAGCTGTCTTGGGTTTCTCTTTAACTACTTCACGCCCAGCGTCTAGAAGATTGAAACCACACGTGGAATGCATCCTAGCCTGGCTGTTTTCCCTGCCCTTCTCTTCCCTCCAGTATCAGGCTTTTGGCACCCCACCCTCACGCTTCCTGCCTAGGTGACACCTGCTAGTCCTGAATCTGGGGTGACTCAGAATGGTCTTACTCTTTCCCCAGCTAGGGTCAGGCCTCCACCCAACCCCCCACCCCCCGACCTGCAGCTGCAATATGTGAAACTTCCCTGGAAAAACAAGATCTTAATTACCTGCCCAGTACCCAAAGGAGGATTCTGGGCCCAGCTCCGTGGCCGAGTGGTTAGGTTAAGTTCGTGCGTTCTGCTGCAGCAGCCAGGGTTCGGATCCTGGGCGCGGACATGGCACTGCTCATAAGGCCACGTTGAGGCGGCGTCCCACATCCCACAACTAGAAGGACCTGCAACTAAGATATACAACTGTGTATGGGGGGGGGTTTGGGGAGATAAAGCAGAAAAAAAAAAAACAAAAGGAAGATTGGCAACAGTTGTTAGCCCAGGTGCCAATCTTAAAAAAAAAAACAAAAACAAAGGAGGATTCTATAGACATTTTATTTTCTTCCCGTGTGACAGCATAATTATCTTCAAATAAATTCTAATCCTCTGGAATGTAGAGTACGTCATACTCACTTTCTGATTCCTTATCAGGCAAGTACCTTGATTACATATACAATCCAATATTGGTTAGATTGAATTAAATTTGATCAAAAATGAATAAAGGGAGGTGAGTGTCCTTCCTGGCAGGGATTCCTCCCTAGGTGTATTCCTGGGAGATACTTTTCCTCCAACTCTAACTTTGTCCAGTAATTCTCAGAGGAGGTTTTTGCTTCTGCCCCAGATAGTCCTCCTTGTGAAAAAAGTCCGTTGCTTCTCCTCAGGCCAGGAGCCCTGGGCAAATAGTTTACCTCCAGCCTACCCCACCCTTTCTCCTGTGGTTTCAAAAAATCCCTTTAAATTCTAAATCAGATGTGTTGGTGAGCTGTGGAAACCTCCAAGTTTAAGGAAATAGAGCGCCGCTAGCGGATCTGACTGATCTAATCCCTCAGGCGCGGGTCCCTCAACAGTCAGTGCGTCCATACCACAGCCTATGAATATTTTATGGCTGTCCCTTCGTGCTCACTAATGCACTGTACAATCTGCCTTGAATGATACCAAAGGAGTACCCTCTCCCGACCTCTGACCCTAAAGGATTTATGGAGATGAGAGAGGGCTATCAGAGATTCATTACTGATGTTCTTTAGAGACACTTTTGCACAAGGGGGAAGTATGTTTATGTTCGTACAGATAGTGAACACTTTGGGGAGTTTAGTGTGAAATCTGTGTGTTTGGGGAGGGCTTTTAGTTCTGGATCTTCAGAGATGAGAAAGGATTCAAATTTCCTCAATAAAGAGGGTAATGTGATGTTCTAAAGATCTTCTACCCCACTACCCAAGGCTTATTTTATTTCTGGAATTTCTGGTCACTCTAGAATATCAGTCGAAATAATTAACTGAAAGCCCCTCCAGTCTCCTGGCTCTCCCACCTCTGTGCCTTTTAAATTGGAACAATTCAGTCACCTGGTAGAGATGGGGTTGGCTGTGTGCCCTTCACTTTGAGCAATACCAAAGACGAGAGGCCATCCATCCCTCCTCTTGACAGGTTCTCAGCCTAATCGGAGAAGACAAGACCTACATGCATTATGTAAGTAGGCTTGTAACCCAATGCTAATATCGTACAGTGCTAGAAAAGTTTCCAGAAGGGAAACATGAACATGTGTAGGATCAGTGAAGGATGACTTTCTGAAGAAAATGGGGCTTGAACAGTTAGATTTCAATTGGCAGAGGGAGGGCTTCCTAAGGAAGGAAGCACTGTGAGTGACAGTGACCAAAGCAAAAGTGTGGGATAAGAGAGATGCAGGCAGTGGGGAGAGCGCAGTACAGTGGTCCTGGGGATGTAAGAGGATGCCACCTGCCAGGATAAAGGAAAACCCAGCGCTGTGAGCTTGTATGAAGAGAGCGCTCTCCTGGAGCAGAACCCAGAGATCTCAACGCTGTACTTCTGATTTGACTCTTGTTGTGGTCTTTCCCCAATGCCCACTGCCTTTACCACATTGGCCTCAGAGGTAGACTTCTTCCCTTTTAAGGCTCTGTCAAAAAGTCCCTTTCTTTGCTTCCCCTTAGCATAGGTCAAATAAACATAAAGTTAAGAAAAGTTTACTAAACATAAAGAGAGGACAAAAAGGAAGCCAATGCATAAATAATCGAGTTTACAAGGTACACCTTGCTCTCTGGGGCTTATAAATCCTACCTCATTCCAAATGACATCCCAGGGAAACAGGGCCTTGCTTGGCTCCCCGCTCCCAGCACACTTCAGGAGACATCTTTTACCTCTAACACCCATGGTAAACATCTAAATCTCGTAAAACCCAAGCCAATTCCATTCAGCCTCCAAAGCCCCCAGGGTTGTGGCATTACTCTTTCATGAGAAATCCAATTCTGTGACCCCAAAGGGAATCCCATACACAGGATAGAGGACTACTTTCTGTCCAGAGGTATCTTTTGGGGAGAGGTCCCAGAGAGACTTTGAAAGCAAGTGTTGAAGGCTTAGAACAGGATGGTGGCAATGGGGATAGAACAAACAGGTACAAGAGACACACGGCTTTTGACGTCAAGGACCCAACATGAGCTTTCTGCAATTTACGCTCCTGCAGTTACTCTTTGATGCAGACTAGGGTTTCTTTCTTTTGTCTTTTCTTTCGTGCCTACTTTCTCTAGCCCTGAGCTGCCCACTCCATTATTGGCTCTTCTTTCCCCACACGCTCTGGAATTGGGTGGAGCATCCGTGTGATCTCCCAGGCCAGGCGTATGAACCTCCTCCTTTTCGAGGGCATTGTCTTTAAAGGGGATTCCCACACAGTACTGAGAAACAAAGAGGCAGCAAAACAACTTGAAGAAGCTACAAAATTTCCAGAAATCTAACCAAATTTCTTAGTCTTTAAGGACAGTCACCATGTCTTCTTTATCTTTGTATCCCAAGCACCTACCGCTGTAGTGCCAAGCACATGGTAGGGAGGTTTGCTGACTAAGATAATAAATTAATTAAAACAAGGAGAACAGAGTGATGTCATTAGAAAGCAAGGGAATCAAAAGCTTCAGGAAGAGAATGGTCAATAACACCAAATATCACAGAGAAATGAAGTGAAATGAGGACCAAAAGGCAGCCTACCAGATTTGCAAGTAGAAGGGCAATGGTACACTTTGCTGTGATAATTTTATTGGAGGGGCAAGGGTGGGTGAAAGTGTGATTGAATTAATAGTCGGTTGACTAATGATAGAGAGGAAGGGAAGAGAGTGAGTGCAGATTATTATTTGGGGAGCCAGACTATGGAGGAGGCAGAGACCTGGGACCAGAAGTTGACTAAAGGTCAATGGAAAATTGTCCTTGTTTTTTTCTTTAATTTTTACTTCTGTTCTTGCTTTTCCATGGGAGATTTTCAGCTGATGGGAAAGAGTTAATGGAGAAGGAAAGGTGCAATCAGTTAGATAGGGAATGACTAACAGAACAACATTGTCACAGAGATGGGGATGAAAGAGCATGGAAGAGAGGACTTTGCCTTGAGCTAAAGAAGCAGACCTACCTCTGCAACTGGAGGAGAGAAGTTGGTGCTGAATACGGTCATAGATAAAATTATGGGCACAGGAGCATTAGGAAATTTTCACCTGAGAGCCTTGATTTTTGCAGTGATGTAGGAAGTGGTGTGATTGGGAGTGAGTGTTGGGTTGGGTGGCTTGAAGAAAGTGGTAAAGATGGTAAAGGCCCCTGGAGGAATGGGAGAGGGAGCTGAGCAGGAAAAGGGGTTTTGAGTGCTACTGAGGGCCACACTGGGATCAAAGACTACAGATCTGTGAGGGCACCAATGTGTAACTTCCTCCAGCCGGGTTCCTGGCCAAGTTTGGGAACAGGAGGGAAGGGGTATTACCTAAGTTTAGGGATTCACGGGGCATGAGTGGTGTTGCCAGCATGCTCAAGAATGAGGTTTAGATTAGAGATGTAAGAAAATGAGCCCCTGAGGGAGCTTGAGTGTGAGCAAAGGGGTAAGTTGAGGAACCGGAGGCTTAAGAACAGTGTGTTGGTTCTTGGGAGTAGTTGAGTGAGTCAGGTTGGATGAGGCTGAGGTTATGGACGAGAGTTATTGAGTTTCGTAGGTGGGGTAGTCTTAGATCATGGCACGATCCAGGTGTGGCCCAGCCAGTAGGTGGCTGAGGGAGTGTCGGTAAAGGCTGAGGGACCCAGCAGAGCAGCAGATACTACATAAAGAGGGAGGGTGGTGCAGTGGTAATGGTCTGACAGCCGGGGCAAAGGGGGACACACAGGGGGACCCAGGATTTGCATTCAGAAAACTCTTACTCAGGCCAGCATGCAAGTTAACTTGCCTTGTTAAGTCTCAGTTGCCCACCTGCCACAGGCTATAGTAATAGCGCCAGCCTCATGGGATTGTTGTGAAGATTAAATGCGATCATATATGCGGGGTGCTGAGCACAATGCCTGGCACATACTACACACCTGAAAAATAATAGCTATAAAATGATGACTGCTATGATTGAGGCCTAGGCTTTCACTAGGAATTCACAACAGAGGAAAGATAACGCTAACATGAAAAATAAGTAAGAGGACATATATGGATGGCCTTCTTTGTGGAAACAGCAGATTTTTGGAATCAAACAAATTTGTGTTTGCATTCCAACCCCGCTGCTAACCAGCTCTGTGACTTGAGGCAAGTCATTCAATCTGTCTGAAGTTAACCATGATGCTGTCTTTTGTTTTTTTTTTTTAAAGATTGGCACCTGGGCTAACAACTGTTGCCAATCTTCCTTTTGTTTTTTTTTAAGGATTGGCACCTGGGCTAACAACTGTTGCCAATTTTTTTTTTTTTCCTGCTTTATCTCCCCAAACTCCCCCTGTACACAGTTGTATATCTTAGTTGCAGGTCCTTCTAGTTGTGGGATGTGGGACGCCGCCTCAATGTGGCCTTACGAGCAGTGCCATGTCCGCACCCAGGATCCGAACCCTGGGCCGCCACAGCGGAGCGTGCGAACTTAACCACTCGGCCACGGAGCAGGCCCCTGATGCTGTGTTGTTAATATCATCATTCCCCAAAACGTATTAAGGACCTACCTGCTAAGTACCAGGCATTGTCCTAGGTGTTAGAGATAAAGAGATTTGAAAAAGACTCTCTCCTTGCGGTCACAGTACAGCTGGGGAGACAGGAAGAGACAATTATAATTGAGAAAACTAAGCGCTCTTGCAAAGCAAAATGTGAGGCAAGCAGGTAAATCCTGATTTAGGCTGGAGGCAAGTCTGGCCTTGATGAAGCCATGAGCTCATTCCCTCCTTTTTAAGGCAAAAAAAAAAAAAAAATTTAGTCACAGTTCTCACTTCTTTACAATAATGGGGTTTTAGAAACTATTTTGGAAGGCAGAATGGTGAAAGTTAGATCTTTTGGAATTCCTGGGGCTGAGCGATCTGCAGGTAGATGCTTTCCACTGTGAAAGATCGTAGACTGGGAGGTCAGAACACAGTAGCAGCACAGTGGCACCTTTGGTAAGTTGCTCAGGTCCTCAGTTTCCCCTCCTGTAATATAGGGATTCTAATGGTAACTACTTGATAGAGTTAGTGTGAGGATTAAGTGAGCTAATTTGTGCAAAATGCTGAGGACAGTATCTGGCACATGGTAAGCGGTCAGTATATGTTAGCTATCACTGTTCTGTAAATTATGATCTTAAAAAGATAGGGCACAATGTCTTCCTCTGCCTGTGCAGGGACCGTCAGAAATTGGTGAGGGCCAGCCCCAGTGGCCTAGTGGTTAAGTTCGGCATGCTTGGCTTCAGTGGCCTGGGTTCGGTTCCAGGGTGTGGACCTGAAACCAGCAAAGAGTTAGCCATTGATGATTAAGTAGCTAGGAAGTAAAGGTTTTTTTCCTTTTTGCAATTACTGATTATAGCTTTTAGTTGTTTCCCCGCCCATTGTTAACTGGCTGCTTAGGCAACATGCTATTTGACTCCCACTAGGCTCCCATAGATAAGATCTCCCTGGAGCTTGGGTCACCATGGTAATGGGGGTGTGAGCTGTTTTTCAGGAATTAGAACTCCTTGTCCACTTCAGGCCGGTTGAGACCACCAACTCATCAAGTGGGCCCATGCAGATGTCCAATAGGCGACCTTTTGATGTCAAGAGGCTAAAAACTCCCCCCTCAGATCATGCCAACGCCACCATTTTGTGAACATGGCTCCTATGAAGAGGCATGAAGTCTGACTACACTTGCGCAGATCATCAATTACCTCACCTCTCCTCACCTCCAATCAGCTATTTCCACATTTCAGACCACCTTGTCCCCTTAACCCATAAATATCCCTGAGTCTCCATTTTCAGAGGAAGCAGATTTGAGACTCATGCCCTATGCTTCCTCACATGGCTGCCTTGTGATTAAACTCTCTCTCTGCTGCAAATCTTGTCGTCTCAGAGTCTGGCTTTCTGGGCGGCAGGCAAAAACAAACCTGGTTTGGTAACAGACCTACAGCACTCATCTGACAGTGGCCATGCTGTGGCAGCAACTTGCATACAAAAAGAGAAAGACTGGCAACAGATGTTAGCTCAGGATGAATCTTCCTCAGCAAAAGAAAGAAAGAAAGAAAGAAATTGGTGAATGGGTGGGTCAAAGCAACAAAAAGTAAACTAGAATTGAGTTTTAGCCAGCCCCGTGGCTGAGAGGTTAAGTTTGCGTGTTCCACTTCTGGGGCCCGGAGTTTCATGGGTTCAAATCCTGGGCGTGGACATGGCACCGCTCATCAGGCCATGCTGAGGCCGTGTCCCACATGCCATAACCAGAAGGATCCACAACTAAAAACACACAACTATGTACTGGGGGGCTTTGGGGAGAAAAAGGAAAAATAAAATCTTTAAAAAAATAATAGTAATGAGTAGATTTGCAAACTGTCAGGGCAAAAGATGAGAAACTTCTTATCAACACAGCTAAAATTCTAGGTTAAACAGACTTACCACAATGTCTTGAAAGTAGTATCTACACCATAAATATTGCTTGATTTCTTAAGTACTTGCTTTACAAAACAAAGGTCCAAGGGAGTGCCTTATTTACTAGTTTTATTTTTCCTCTATTAGTTAAAAAGGGAGAAACCCTGACTTTCCCTCACTCCCTTGGAAGCCTGAGCCAGCCCCCAGTGTGGTGACTAGGTGGCTCTCCTCTTACCTGGTGTGAAAGCCCCCAGGCTCCTGGGCTGCAGGTGGTAACTCCATCTCAGCTGTCTCTCTCTCCTCTCAGGAAGGGAGAGAAGGCATTTCTAGTCTCAGGCTCTCTTTTCTAAGAAGCCCAGGGGCCAGGAGCTGCTTTATTGCAGAAGTCAAAAGAGAGAGGTTCGTGTGAGCGGCAGTCAAAAGGGAGAAGAGCCCACAGGGGTTTTTCCCCATGGTCCTTGGGAAAGCTACCACCATTTTCTCCCAATCAGATGTTTCCAGGGCAATTTAAATGGTTTTAGAACTTTAGAGAAAGTCCTCGCCTCTTCCCTATTAATAATACCCCCTCCTTCAACTCCTTAGGGGCTTTCTCCTCTCTGAAATTTGAGCTTAAATTTAAATATACAACGTTTCCATAGAAACTGAGCCATCGCTTTTCCTGCCTGCCTCACCTCTGTTTAGAAAGCTAGATTCAAGCTATCCTCAGAGCATGCCTTTTAGAAACAAAATTTGCCAGGTTATAAAAGAGAAAAAAGGGAAGAATGGATGCCCAGGAACCTGGGTATACTGCAAACGCTTATTTGTTATAACCTGAACTCGCTGAGACGGTTACTAGGAAATATTAAGACCAGAGCACCCATCTCTAGTAATCAGTCCAGGGGCCATGACGAAAGTTTTTTTACACTAAATAAGAGCAAAAGGACAGTAGTAAGGTTTTCCGTCAAGCACATGATTTCAATATAAAAATATATCCTCTATGACTTTATTATTTTTTTTAAAGAATGATAGTGATAACAGATAGCAAATGTTGTGTGCAATAGTTTTTAAAGAACTTACTTGGTAAAATTAAAAAGCTGGCAATCCTAAATTGCTTCTCCTTGTTTTTTTTGTTTACTTTATTGGGCTGTGAAAATTACAAGACTTACTGTTGTAGGGGAGGAAGACGTTTCCTCTACCCACTCTGGGTCCTTCTGGCAGAACAGCAAATTAAATTGACATGAGACAGAATAGCAGGAGAAAATTAAACAAAGCTTTATAACATGTATACAAGGGAGAGGCTCAGGCAAACTGAGAAACTCGCCAAAATTTCAGAAGCTCTCCCCTTAAATACCACCCTCAGCTAAAGACAAAGGAGGATGTTGGGGGTTGGAGAGCCAGTTATGGGAGATTACCATAAAAATACAGTAAACAAGAGTAAGGTTATTATGCAGATTTAAGTCCTTGCCTTCTGTATTGATAAGAGTTTCTAGAGATAAGGTTATCCCCCTTCTTCCTGGTACAGAGAGGGAGACACCTTTACAGATGGAGATTTCCTTTACAAATGTAACTATCTCTTAACAAAGGGTAAGTAAATTCTACTTTTCAGAGTTTCTCTCATGTCTGCAGTTTTTAAAAGTCTCCAGCCAAAATAATCCTCATGCCAAAGAGACATATCTTGGGGTGGCCAATTCCAGTCCCCCACACTGTACTAAAATTTACTGCTTCTCCAGCTGAGAAGGCCCTCCTGAAACCTCAGAGGAAGTGCCCCTAAGAAAGAAATTCCCTTATTTTAAAGACTGCCTTCTGGAGTAGCATTTTCTATTTTTAACGTTTTTTAAAATTATTGTGGTAAAATATACATAATATCAATTTACTATTTTAACCATTTTTAAGTGTACAGTTCAATGGCATTAAGGACATTCACAATGCTGTGCAACCATCACCATCATCCATCTCCAGAACTTTACCTTCCCAAACTCAAACTCTGTATTTATTAAACACTTACTCCCTATTCCCCCTCCTCCCAGCCCCTGGCAATCACCATTCTACTTTCTGTCTTTATGAATTTCACTACTCTAGGAACCTCATATAAGTGGAACCATACAGGGTTTTTTTGTGTCTGGTTTCTTTCACTCTGTATAACGTCTTCAAAGTTCATCCATGTTGTGGTGTCAGGATTATATCCTCTTAAAGGTGTTTTTAACCTTTTTACAACTCTGTATTGAAGCTCTTTCAACAATAGGGTGGTCGGTAAAAGGGCAAGTCTTGCCAGCTTTCTGTATTTACTCATCTGTAAATGGTTCTGAGTTCTGTGCTATCACTTAAACATATCCAAGCGAGTGTCACAAACCCATGGGATCTAAGCAGGTGGTGTGGTAAAGCAAACTGGAGAAGGGCTATGGTGAACCCCAGAGACCTGCTGTCTTATAAAAGTGGCCGCTGCTATTCAGTTCCAATCCATATTTCCAATACGTAATGTAGGCCCAGTCTTGCATGTGAAAATCTCCTGATTTTCATGCATTAGTCAATACTGTTGGGTCAAACAGAACATATTTTCAGGCCACATCTTGCCCACAGGCCACCAGTTAGCAGTCTCTGCTTGCGCTTAATAAAGACCTAGTTTTGGGGCCGGCCCGGTGGTGCAGCGGTTAAGTTCACACATTCCCCTTCGGAGGCCCGGGTTTGGCCAGTTCTGATCCCGGGTTCGGACATGGCACCGCTCATCAAGCCATGCTGTGGCAGGCATCCCACATATAAAGTAGAGGAAGATGGGCATGGATGTTAGCTCAGGGCCAGACTTCCTCAGCAAAAAGAGGAGGATTGGCAGCAGATGTTAGCTCAGGGCTGATCATCCTCAAAAAAAAAAAAATAAAAATAAAATAAAGAGCTAGTTTTAGTGTGGTTTCATTCATTCATTCATTCATTCATGCAATAAATGTTACTGGGTTTCTACTACAGGCTAGGCTACACACATAAGTAAGATATGGCTTAAAAAAATACGTGATCAGAGAGACAGAAATAGTTGCAGCATAAATGCTACAAGAGAGTAAAAACAATGACTAACATTGATTGGGCACTTCCTATGTGCCCGGAAGTTTTTAAGAACTTTACATGAATTCACTCATTTAAGCCTCACAGTATCCTACGAAGTAGGCACTATCATTGTCTCCATCTTACATATGGAAAAGACAAGCACAGAACAGTCAAATCACTTGCCAGGTGTCACATAGCTGGAAAGTGCTGAGGCGGGATTTGAACACAGATTGGTTCCAGAGACCAAGGTCTTGCCTGGAAGCTGGGCACAGGGTGGATCTATAAAACCTGTGGATGTATAAAGACTTCCAGAAGGGTAACTTTGACTTGTCTTGAAAGACGATTTCAGCAAAGAAGGCCGAAGGGCAATCCAGGCGGAGGAAACAACTTGAGCCAGACTGGCAGGAAATGAGAACGAATAGGTCGCAAGGTGTCCAATACCATCTACTTAATTGTTTGTTTTCAGGTGAGCTATCAGCTCATCCACAGCTTACATCTCAGTACCAAATGCGAGACTAAGAATGGTGTAGAGGCAGAGGGGCATTTACAAGTCCCAGAGAGCGAAGCGTGTCTTGAGGTCTCCCGCCCCAACCCCTTTACCGCCGCCCTCCCCACGACCACCTTCAGGGACTACAAGTCCCGTCATGCAGCGGGGAGCGCCGGGAGCCCCGCGGCCGGCCCCGCCCCCCACAGGCCCCGCCCCTGGTCCCGCCCCTCCCGCCCGTAGCCCCCTCCCTCCCGGTCAGTCCCGAAGAGTTGCCCGGTGGCCGCGGCAGACGGAAGCCGAGCGAGAGTCTCGGCAGCGACAGGATGGGGGACTCCAAAGTGAAAGTGGCCGTCCGGATCCGGCCCATGAACCGAAGAGGTGAGAGCCGACCCCCCCGGGGCCGCCGCGGCGGAGGCGGCAGGTGCCTGGCGCGCCCTTCCCTTCCCCGCGCCCGGCGTGTGGGGTCCGGCCGGCCCCGCCCCTGGAGTCCGCGTCCGGGAGAGAGGGCGGCCCGCGCGCCCCGAAACGTTGTCCCCCACGCCCGCCTGTGCGGGACGCCCCTCCCCTCGCCCGCACCGCGTCCCGGGGCGTCGCGGGCCCCAGGTCCCGGCCCGCTGCCCTTCCGCCGGCGCACCCGCCCCGCCCCACGCCCTTTCGCCCTCTCGCCTCCCCTGCCCTTCCAGGAGGGCGCCCTCGTCCCCCGCCGCGGCTCGCTTCCTCCTCCTGCTCCCACCCCTGCCCCGCGTCCCGTGCCTGCGCGCCCCCAGCTCCCGCCTATCCAGCTGTCAGACCAGCCCCCGCCCCTTGGGTCCTCACCCCTCCGGCCCGGCCGGGACAGCCAGGGTCCCCGAGGCCCCACGTCTCTGGCCCGATCGCCCCAACCGTGCACTTTTGTGGCCCGCAGCAGGAAAAATGGCAGGGATTTTGGTTTACTCCTCCTGAGAAAGCACTGAAGTGCAAAAATCCCTCATCTTGGTCTTTCACTTTATGTTCCTTTAACCTGGACGGTCATAAAGAGTTATAAATACTTTGATTGAAGTTGGGCAGAAGAGATACACCCCCCCACCCACTTTTTTTGACTGTTGAGAAAGTTTTGCTTGAAGTCATATTCGTCATCTCTCAACAATAAATACTTTAAGTGCCAAGATTCTTGTGAAATTGTATCTTTCAGACATTCTCTCCCTTCTGCAGGGAGGGTAGAGAAAGCAGATAAACGGAGTACATTTTAAATCCTCTTTAGACAGTCAAATGGAATGGAGAGAGCGCTAACTTGAAGTCCGAGGAGAAGGTGGGCTGCGCCTTCACTTCCATACTTAACTAGCAGCGTGACTGGGCAAGTTGCTTTAAACAAGACAATATATTTGAAAACACTTTCTATACAAGGTTATCTTATTGTATTATTTGGGTCGCTATTATAGTCCCAGGAGATGACTTTTTGGTTGATATAAGGCTGTTAACTGACCAGAATCATGTTTAAGTACCGGAATAATTTTCTGAGTCGTTTTTGCGACTTCTCTTTTTGTAATCAAGTGTTGTTTAAGTGTACGTAGAAATTATGAGTTGTTTTTCCAGTTTTTCTTTTCTGTCTTTTATATATATTGAGATATGCAGATCAACCAGTTGACATGTGCTTTGTTAGTTGGTGTTTTCTCTTGGAAGTTGGTTTATCTCTTCTCTTGGAGTTACGTCTTATATAGGAGTTGGCGATTCCTCCTGTACCTGCTAGGTCTGCTTAAGGCTGCCGGGTGACATAGAAGAGTTTTTTGCTAAGAACTTAAACTAGTGCGCGTTTTGGGTCCTCAGTCTTGCCTCGCTAGTGTCATGCTCTGACAAAATGAAAAAATGTAGGTGACCTCTGAAAGTTTTCAGAAGCTTCTGTTCTTAAGTGTTCAGGCATCTTTATTTCCATTCTTCTCAAGTTTATTACCATGACAATGATTAACAAAAATCTAAAAAACAAGACGCATAAAACACTACTTATCTGGGGTTTGATTCTGAAAGCATGATTTCAGCACATTCTTAAAACTTCCTTTTCACAAAAACCTTGGAAATGTCAGTGCTAAAAAGAGGCAGCTAACTAACCACCGCAAAACACCTATCTCAGATCATTAAAATCTTTCCCTCTTCCCCTCCCACCATGGGTTCCAGTTTTTGAGGGGAAATACTATGCTTTTTACTTGAATATTGTCATTAATTAGGTTGTAATAATTGTCAGTATCAGTTTCGAGGGGTGCATAGAATAATAATTTTAGCTACGGTATGGATGTTAGCTGTTTCTTTCGCTGAACTCATTTTAAAATTAGGGTTTACACATAGATCCATTACCCTATAAATAGAAGTACATTATTTGTGGTAAACTGCCTCCTCATTCATTTAGTGCCATCTCTTACCTAACCTTATATTTCCTGAACGCACATGGACTTCTTTTTTCAGTGATTACCACAGATAATTAAAATTGATTCTATTTCTATTTTGTCATGAAATAGTCATTTACATAAATGTAGAAGTTACTATGGAATACAGTGTAGTGGAGTTATAAGCTGGTGATTTTTAAACTAGAGTTGTTTAAAAAGGCTGAAACAAGACCATATTCCTTTCCAGTAATTTTGAAAAGAATCATATTCCTTTGATCAATTATTACTTCTGGGAAAATTAGTATATTAAGTAAAGATATATAATTATGACAAATGGTAAACTTTTGGTTATAATTGTTTTTCTTTTAGCATATTAGTGCAGGAAGCAACCTCAGAAATCACTCTTCACAAGTAAGACTGAGATGAGAATGGGTTACTGGGATGGTGTAGTTTTACTGTATAGACTCTGATATTTGGAATCACATTAGCTACTTTTTGAAGAAAATCTGAAATTTGCAAGAAGCTCCTAGTGTCCCATTAGTTCTTCATGTTATTCAGTATGTGGCTGTGCTTAGGTCTTAAGGTAGTTACTTGGTTTATTATTTAACATTTGTCATGAAAGTAAGAGCTTTTCAGTCTTTTTTGCTAAATTATCGGTGGGTTTGGGAAACTTAGTCAACCGAACACTAAGCATTAGGCCCTAAATCAATAATAGCAAGAGTTGTGATGGCTAATATGCTTTTGTCAGGAGTATTTTTCTTGTTATACATTTTAGCATTATACTAACAGACTATAAAAAGGGAAAAGTCTCCAATATCCTTCCATCTTAACATCTCACACTCTCATTTTCTTATTTCCATTCCACTTTGGGTTCACATGCATATATAATTTTACATAGTTTTAATATTACAACTTTTATTTTTGCTTCTCTTCATGTGAAATATGAACTTAAACAAGCTAAAGAAAAGGGGGAAATCTGTATTGTCATGAGGCCTGGAAGTTCTGTTTGTGGATATTGTCTGTCTTTTCATGTTGTCTTTCAGGCTTGTACCACTTACCAGGCAACTCTGCCTCTGTTCTCTATACTGTAAAGAACACCCCTTCATACATTATTAACCAGTCTAATTATTAAATGAGCCGAAAGTTTTACAAGCATAATTGATGGTACTAGCTAGATCGGTGACATTCTCCTGTTCAGGAGTTTGATGTTTTATAACTTTAGATGGTTTAAAAAATGTTTACTATTTATTGGGTGCCTGCCAGGTGTCTAGCTTATATTAGTATGGGATTTTATTGCCTTTTGCTCAAGGGGCTTCCCATGTTTAAATATGTATAAGATCAACTACTAAAATAAAGAAATCTATATAAAAGCTGTTTGGCAAATTCCTTTGCTATATCTACCTAGCTTCAGGTGATGAAACCAGAAATTATAATAGAAATTTAGCTGAGAGGAAAACTGTGAAACGGGCTATTTCAGGTGTTAGGAAGCATAGACAATAAATTTATTTCAACAGGTATTTCTCGAGGGTTTACTTTGCATTTTACGACACTTGATGCAGTGAAAGACGCAAGAAGAACGTGATGTCTAATGGAAGTCAGTGCTTAAATAAATCACAATCTGGTATCTCAGTGGAAACACTATTATATAGCCATTAAAAATGATGGAAGTCAAAATCGTTTGCTAAGGAAGACTGTTTCCTGTGTTAGCAGAAAAAGCAGAGTGTAAAATGGTATATGTAACTGTGTGATTGAATCTACTAGTATGATTATTGCTGTGTAAGAATGTAAACAGGAATGGGCAAGGGCTAGAAAAAAACGTGAAAAAATGAGATTGATTGTTCTTCTTGGGGGAATTTTATTTCCTAAAACCTTCTTAGTGTTGTCTAGTATTCAGGTTTTTAAAGTGTGCTTTATGGTTCATGCTCATGAGGAAATGACTGTCATGTGAAAGATAAGATTAAAAGGTCAACACCTATAGCAGATTGCTGGTTACGAAGTGCCAGGGAGGTACAGGAGTTTGGAGGTGTGAAAAATCCCTTCAACCTGGTGATTAGGGAAGGCTTCTCTGGAGCGGGAGAACTTTGGTTAGACTTGGAGGAAGGAAGCTTCCAGCTGGAACGGATGCAGGGTGGGAGGGCAGGGAGAGCATGGTTCTTTGAGGAGGAAGGATGGCCTGAGAGCAAAGGCACAGAGAGACTCCAATGAGCCAGGCAAGTTGAGACAGCAGAGACAAGATGAGCCTCCCAGAAGGGAGGCTTCTGTGAGGTTGCCTAGGAAAGGATGATATTACAAAGCCGAGGTGAAACTACCGGGAGCCCTGAACGCTAGGCCCAGAAGTCTGGGTTCAGGGTGGCTGGTCCAGGGGTTCTGTTTAGTGTTTTAGAACTTCGTGTGGGTCTTAGCATGAAGGAGAAGATTGCCAGATCTCAGGGCAAGATGGAAAAGCCTGGGCAGAGGGCTGATTGAGGGCACAGCTGAGCAACATTTAGGAGCGCGTGGTAAAGCTGAGGCCCTGCGAATAGGAAGAGGGAGGAGGCTGCACAAAACCAAGTACATGTGAATCAAGAGACCAGGTGAAGCTGAAGTAGGAGGAAGCTTAGAGGACCTCGGCAGTCAGCGAAGAAACAGCTAATCTGTAGGAAATGAAAGGTGGGGGAGGGTGGGAGAATCTGTTTGGAACAGGAAGGAGTTTTTGACCTGAGACCATTGGTGGTGGTTAAGCCTCCTCAGAGAGATCGCTGATGTTGGAGTTAAGGATGACTGTGGATGGAAATTTCTAACATATTTTCTAAAACAGAAGGTACTTGTTTTACTACCATCTGATGGAGAATGAGACACATCTCTTACAACATTGTTTTGTTTCTGCTGTCAACTCTGACTGAAATTGGGATTTATATGCATAGGGCCAGAGGCTTTTGGAGAAGAAAGTACAAGTTTATAAAATAAAATAAAATTTGTTTGAATTGGCATTTACTTTTACCCCCTCACCTCCATAAAACAATGACAAATGTCTAACTTTTCCGCTTCTTAAATTCTGAAGATGAAAGAAACCACTGATGAAACTATTTGTTAAGCAGATGGATTGAGATGTGAGATTGTATTGAGTGGAAATGGATTTATTATTGACCTCTGTGCTTGCTGATCAGATTCCCTTGTGTTCCACAAAGCATGTTCTTAAAAACACTTGGCAAAGATGAGCAGTGTAATCTGTGGGGAAGTGTGTGAAACTAACTGGTCTATGGGACACAATCCATGATTTAATTGGTATTGGACTTTAATTCTCAGAAGCTGTAGATATCTTTAAAAGATTGTATTAATTAACCCATGCAATTCATCACGTGTTGATTGAAGGAAAAATAATAGCTACTTTTTGGGAGCTTTCTATTTGTGAGCTACAGAATTTGGTACTTTGTTTTTTTTTTTTTGGTGAGGAAAATTGGCCTTGAGCTAACATCTGTTGCCAATCCTCCTCTTTTTGCTTGAGGAAGATTGTTGCTGAGCTAACATCTGTGCCAATCTTGCTCTGTTTTGTATGTGGGATGCCTCCACAGCATGGCTTGGTGAGTGGTGTGTAGGTCTGCACCTGGGATCTGAACCAGCAAACCCTGGGCCACCGAAGTGGAGCAGGCGCATTTAACCACTATGCCACTGGGCCGGCCCCAGTTTGGTACTTTTTATACCTTATTTCATTCTGCAAACAAAACTTTGAAAGGTAGTTATGGAATTATTATTTAACAGAATCTCAAAGGGGTTAAGTAACTCCCAGAATTACAAAACCAGTATTTTGGACCCTGAATTCACCTACTTTGCCATTAAAGCCTGTGCTTTTACTACTGTATTGGACATGATGATCTTTAAAGGAATCTTGTGTTCCTGAGTTTACATAATTTTCAAAGATGTGCAAGATACACGAGAAGCATAAGTCGTGATCTTTGACCAAAGGAGCTCACTGTCTTATTGGTAGTAAGAGATGCACAGGCGAGTCAATTATAAGAATACGTGTACACAGTGTAATGATGATGGTGCATTATGAATTAAAGAAATGGGGGTGGGACTTGAGAATGATGAGGAATGAGTTGAAGACAGTGGGCAGGGAGGAAGGTATGGCAGGTGGGGTGCATAACATGAGTTGTTGGAATTAGCAAAACGTTGATGTAGGAATTAGCAAGACATTTGCAACAACAGTGAGGAAGTTAGCTGTAAAAATTCAGACAGCAGGAAGGAGACGGTATCTGTATAAGTAACAGGTATTGAGAGGTTACTGTGCGCTGACATGGTCCCAAACACTGAACTAGATTATTTCAGTTAATCCGCACAACAATGCTAGGAAGCATTTACACTGTAACTCCATTTTACAGATGAGAAAAGGGGAACTTAAAGCTTAGCAACCTGCCCCAAATCACATAACTGTCAAGTGGAGACACAGGATTGAAACCTAGGCTGTTCAACTTGAGAGCCCCAGCCCTTAAATTCTGTGCTTTCATGGAAAAGCTGGAAGAGTACAGGGAGTGAGGGATGAGAAGAGTGATGGAAGTTGGCCTTACTGAAGTGGAGAGGTATGTGGGGGGTGGAGGCATGTGAAGTTATTTAGGTGAAGTACAGGCAGATTCAGAAGAGTCTTGAACATGGTTTGAGGAGTACAATGACTCTAGGTTTTTGAATAGAGTAGTGACACTGTTAAAGTGATGATTTAGGAAGGTAATCTATGTGTCTTTACCCTGCTTACAAGCTAATAAGTTAGGTTGTTATTTGTTTCATGCATGCTGGTAGAAGACATAGGACTTCTGGGTCAGAGGACTTACTCATGGCACAGCATCTGTGTGAGCACTTCCCCTTGCCTGCAAATCCCACGGGAGTGCCGTGGAGGGGTCCAGATGGATGCTGTGCAAACACTGGGGTTTGTGTTGCATCTGAGGAACACTGAGCTTGGGGAATCCATTGCTTTTAAGTAGTAAGCAAGCCTGCTCTTTGTCCTCAAGGAAGACTTTTTATCTCAAGGTTGCTGGCTGCAAACACATTCCTGAGAGATGGGCTGGGTAAAGAGCATCTTGCGTTCTAGATATACCCAGCAAGAATGTGTCAAGGTGGTATGAAAGCAACTGAAATTTAGGAAATGTAGGAAGACTGCAAAGCCGATGATTTAGATAACTAAGTGAGTGAATGCTGGTGTCATTAACTGAGATCAGAAGGATAGGAGAAGCAAGTTTAAGGGTGCAGGTGTGGGAAATGATGAGTTCTATTCTTGCACATTCAACAATATTTAGTCAGTGCTTATCATGTGCCATACCCTGCACCTACTACTATGAATAAGATATAGTGCATTCATGTAAGAAATTCAGCAGACTTGTTGAGTTTTAGGTGTCTGAAGTGCAGCCAAGTGGATGGATCCAGAAGGCTGTTATATATGTGAGTCTGAAACTAAGGGACTGGAGATACATTTTCATTTGGGAGTTATTACTATATTTAAAAGACAGAACACCAAATTAAGCCGTGTGTGAAGGAGGAGGTCACAGAGGCCAAGAAGAGAGACAGAAGGAGAAGCAGGTGAAAGTATTGTGGAAGCCCAGGGAGGAAAAGGTGTCAAGGAAGGAATGGTCAGTAGTCAGATCTCCCAGGAGTGGCGTGTAGGATAACTGTGATAACGCTGAGTTGCAGTCAGTGGATTTGGCATCTTGGCAGTCAATGGTAATTTTCAGGAGCATACTTTTGACTGAATGAATTAGTGTTGGTGTGTTGGTAGTGGGCTGAGAAATAAGTGGGCATGCCAATATGGAGACAGTGAGTATACATGAATATTCTTTCAAAACACTCCGTGTAGAAGGGAAGGGTAAGGAGTGGAATCTAAAAGTGTAGTTAGGAAGAGGCCTTTTTTTTTCTTTTTTTGAGTCTGGGAGAAGATGTTGAGTATTGTTATAGAAAGAGAGAAAGAGCCAGTAGGAGAGGGAAAATTTTGAAATATGAGAAGAGGATAATTATATAATGGGAAGACCCTGGAGTGCTTAATTTTCTTGATGAGATAGAGTATGAGGTTTTTTTTTGAAAGATTTTATTTTTCCTTTTTCTCCCCAAATACCCCCAGTACATAGTTGTATATTTTTTTAGTTGTGGGTCCTTCTAGTTGTGGCATGTGGGACGCTGCCTCAGCGTGGCCCAGTGGGCGGTGCCGTGTCTGCGCCCAGGATCTGAACCTGGCGAAACCCTGGGCCGCAGAAACAGAGCACGTGAACTTAATCACTCGGCCATGGGGCTGGCCCAAGTATGAGGTTATTAATTGAGAACAAGAAGAAGTGGGTTGGCTGGGATCTTCAGAGTAGTGAGTATTTAGAAATGTGGTTGAAGGACTCTAACTGTATTTTATATCTCTTGAGAGCAGTGAGGTCATTCCTCCCAAGTTTTTTTTAAAGATATTTTTCACATATGAAAAGTGTACAATTCAATGGCTTTTAGTGTATTTGCAGAACTGTACAACTATCACCACTATCCAATTCCAGAACATTTTCATCATCCCAAAGAAAGACTCTCCCATTAGTATTACTCTCCAGCCAACCCTACTCCTACACGCTCCACCCTCCCCTCAGCCCCTGGCAACCACTAATCTACTTCTTGTCTCTATGGATTTGCCTATTCTGGACATTTCATATAAATGGAATTATACAATATGTGGACTTTTGCATCTGACGTCTTTCACTTGGCATAATGTAGTCAGGATTTATCCATGTTGTAGTGTGCATCAATACTTCATTTTGTTTAAAGCTGAATAATATTTCGTGATATGGAGATGCCATCTTTTGTTTACCCGTTCATCAGTTGATGGGCATTTGGCTTGTTTCCACTTTTTGATTATTATAAATAATACTGCTGTGAACATTTATATGTAAATTTTTGTGTGGATGTATATTTTCATTCTCTTGGATATGTATATCCGTATAAGTGGAATTGCTGGGTTATATAGTAACTCTAACTTTTGAGAAACTGCTAAATAGTTTTCCAAAGTAACTGCACTGTTGTACATTCCCACCAACAGTGTATGAAGCTTCCAATTTCTCCATGTCCACACCAACACGTTTGTTGTCTGTCTTTTTGATTATTGCCATCCTAGGGGCTGAGAAGTGGTATCTCATTGTAATTTTGATTTGCATTTCCCCAATGTCTAATGATTTGAGCATCTTTTCATGTGCTTATTGGCCATTTGCATATCTTTGGAAAGATCTTTATTCAAACCCTATACTTATTTTAAAAATTGAGTTGTCTTTTATTATTGGGTTGTAAGAGTTCTTAATATATTCTGGATACCAGTCCCTTGTCAGATATATGATTTGCAGATATTTTCTTGGTTTTGTGGGTTGCCTTTTCATTCTCAACAGTGTTCTTTGAAGCACAAAAATTTTTCATTTTGATGTGGTCCCATTTATCTATTTTTTTCTTTTGTTGCTTGTGCTTTTGATGCTATAGCTAAGAAGCAATCACCTAACCCAACATCATGTGGATTTATGCCTATGTTTTCGTCTAAGAGTTTTATAGTTTTAGCTCTTACATTTAGATCTTTGATCCATTTGGAGTTAATTTTTGAATGTGATGTGAGGTAGAGGTCCAATTTCAGTCTTTTGCATGTGGATATCCAATTGTCCCAGCACCATTTGTTGAAAAGACTGTACGTCCCCCATTGGATTGTCTTGGCACCCTTGTTGAAATCATTTGACTATAAACCAGATGGTATATTTCCGGACTCTCAGTCCTGTTCTATTGATTTATGTGTCTATCCTTATGTTAGTACCACACTGTCTTGATTACTGTAGCTTTTTAGTAAGTTTGAGTGTAGTCTTTCTACTTTGTTCTTCTCTTTCAAGATTGTTTTGGCTATTCTGGTTTTGCCTTCTAAGTTTTTAAATACTTATTTCCTAGCCTTCTGAGGTTGATTAGTTTCTTGAATATACACGTTTATGTTTTGGGCCACATAGATTATTTTAATTATTTTTATCCTATGACCTCTTTTCTCCTTATCAGGCATACTGTTTTGAATCTTCCTTCGTTCCTCAATCTTTTCTTTAGCCATATTAGAGCTCAGTTACTTTTTTTTTCCTTAATGATTGGCACCTGAGCTAGCAACTGTTGCCAATCTTCTTTTTTCTTGCTTTTTCTCCCCAAGTTCCCCCAGTACCTAGTTGTATATTTTAGTTGTAGGTCCTTCTGGTTGTGGCATGTGGGATGGCCTGAGGAGCGGTGCCATGTCTGCGCCCAGGATCCAAACCAGTGAAACCCTGGACCGCCAAAGCGGAGCACGTGAACTTAACCACTCGGCCACGGGGCCGGTCCCATGAGCTCAGTTACTTATATATATTTTTAAAATTATTTTATTGAGGTCACATTGGTTTATAATGTTGTGTAAATTTCAGATGTACATTATTATATCTAGTTTCTGTTTGTCACCATACATATGTGTCCCTTTACCCTTTTTGCTCTCCTCCTGCCTGCTTCCCTTCAGTTATTATATTTTTATTTACTGAATAGATTTTTGTGTTCACTGGTAAAACATAAAAATAGGTGATTAGGATATCTTATATATCTCTTACTGGAAAGCATACTACCAGTTTGCTTGTTTCCCTGTGTGGCATCACATAATTTATTTCCTCCCTGGGTCAGTGGCCTCAAGGAAGTCCCAAGCAACTTATTAGTAAAGAAGTGTAAGTCATATTCTGTATTCTGCCAATAAGAGTATTGTACTGTAGTTGGGAAAACAAGTCCTTCATACGTCAAATATTAGTGATGAATATTTTATTCATATGAGCATGCATAGACACGTAGAAGTATTAGGCATGTGACACAAATTAGTTGACGATAGAACCTTATATAGCATGCAGAGTTTGCAATTTAATCACAGTGTGAATCTTACAGGTAATTTACTATCTTCCTTTTAAAAATGGACCCTTGTGAATTTAAGAGTAAGTCATAGTTAGCTTTTTAGAAACATGACTGGTAGGTAAAGGGAGGTACAATTATATTTCTGAGTAGTAGGGTTTGTGTGAAAATTGTTATTAATTTTCTGGAGAATTAGAAAAGCAGATTACTAAATGGGCAGCTCAGAATGGTTTTGTCCACACTGAGAGTGATGCGTTTCCCCACACGGAACAGGAGTTATGTAAGGGGAGTCTCTCAGGCCCTGCCCGTCTCTTGCTGTGATGTCATTGAGGAGTGAGTCATAGCTGATTTATGCACTGAAGAAAGACTTGTTTCAAATTATTGTTCACTTCTACAGGTGACTAATTTGCTGGCTGAATAAGCTGAATTGTCAGCTGTAGATGTTTCGGTACTCATCTTGAGGAACTTCACCTAGAAAAGCATCCTGTTTGGGAAATAATACGGGGTCTTTATTGTTAGTGGAGTAAATTTCTTTTTTCTAAGGACTCATGGACACATCAAAGCATTCATGGTTCTGAGGACTATAAAGCTTGGTTAGTCATGACATAAGCTTACAGTATTACTGAACACTAAGATCACTCTGGTTTTTTATTGGTTTTTAGACATAGTTCTAATTAAATCCCAATCTCATTGTTTTAGACTTTACTAGGAATAAACTCTTGTCCATGTGTTACTTGTTATAATAATGATGAGTATTTAGTACTATTTTTTTATTGTGGTAAAGTTTACATAACATAAAATTTACCCTCTTAAACCACTTTTAAGTGTCCAGTTCAGTGGCGTTAAGTACATTCACATTGTCGTACAAGCATCACCACCATTCATCTCTAGAACTTTTTTTATCTTGCAAAACTGAAACTCCTTACCCATGAAACTACCTCCCCTGTTGCCTCTTCAGCCCAGCCCCTGGCAACCACCATCCTACTTTCTTTCTCTATGAATTTGACTACTCTAGGTACCTCATGTAAGTGGAATCATACAGTATTTGTCCTTTTGTAACTGGCTTATTTAACTTAAAAGAATATCTTCAAGGTTCATCCATGTTTTAGCAGAATTTCGTTCCTTTTTAAGGCTGAATAATATTCCACTGAATGTGTATGTGTGTGTATATATATATATATATATATATATATACACACACACACCACATTTTGTTTATTCAGTCATTGATGGACACTTGGGTTGCTTCCCCCTTTTGTCTGTTGTGAGTAATGCTGCTGTGAATATGGGTGTATTTGAATGCTATTTTTGCAAAGGCAATGCATAGCAGCTAGGTCCTTATCTTTTTAATCTAAGTATTGTTCCAAACTAAGAGGAAGCTGTTTATCTTTCGGATTTTTGTTAGGTGTTTAAAAAAAATTTTTTTTTAAATTTTTAAAATTTGGGTTAACTTTAAAGCCTAAGTTTGTTACTGCTATTTAATCACTGCTTTGCTTTCTAAGCAGTATGGCACAAGAAGTTTTCTATGGAGAAAGTGTCACGTTTAGAATCTTGTAGCAGTATAATTTAATTCAACCAGTTAGTAACATTTGATGGTATACTAGCTATAGCATTTTATATTAAAATGCTTTTCAGACATCTGACCCTTAAACTCATCAAATCTCATTGCATTTATTTGCTTGGGTGTGTGTCCTAGGTGTTCCACCCATATTCTAAACAGTCTTGTGAAAAGTCTTCTATTAATATGTATCCATCAGTCAGCAGAGTTGGGGTAGGAATTTTGATTACAAAAACTGAGCTAATAAAGAAGCTAATAAAGAAGTGAAGATAGTTGTTTCTATTTTAAATGCCGCTTTTGGCGAATGTTAGATGCAGGAACGTTTGTAAGTTGCAGTCTTTAGGACAAAATGAGTTTAGGTTGGGTAGATTAGATATTAGGTGATTCTTTGTATCATATAGGATTTTCCAGGGATTGGTTCCTTAATCATGCCACTTAATGCTTCCAAATTATTAGTTGTATCTAATGAAGACGTGAGACGGAGGAGGGAGGAGCTGTGAAGAGGATAGGGAGAAAGCACACAAATGAAGGAAAACATTTGGATCCTTTCTCAATTAAAGATCATTTGAAATGAAGGCAGAGCACTTACTGGGGAAAATATTTGATTTGCAGCTTTTCAGGTTTGCATTCTAGATGTATACTTCTGCATAAAGAGCTATGCATGCAGCTCCTCTGCTCAGACCAAATGTTCCTGCAAGAAACTAATAACTAACTTTGTGGTGGGTGGTGGCATAGTGGATTCTGAGTCACAGTACAGTTTCCGGAGAGTTGATAATGCATTTGTGTATGATACAGATTTGACTGTAAGGGGCCAGCCAATACGATGTGGTCAGAAGCCATTAAGGAGTAAGGGTAACAGAGTCTGATGATTGCAAACTTGCTTAGCTCTGGGCCTAAGGAAAGGAAGAAGTAAAATTGGGTGTTTGAAAAGTTTTTGCAGTGAGGCTGAGAGTTTCTTGCAGCGTTTCTGTGACGGTCTAGGGTGGGTTTAGACACAAAGCCTTACAGATAGACTCTAGTGCTGGTCGACCACAGTGGAACTGTGGCCTTTTCGGGGTTGGTCTTCCAGACCTGAGTAAAACATTGCTCTACAGTTTTCTTTCAGTTCTCTTTGTCTGAAAAATGTATTGGCTAAAAGACCACTCAGTTTTTTTATATTTCTAGAATGTATCTTTGAGAACAAATGTAGAATAACTTATATGAGAAAAGTTAAGTTGTGGCAGGTACATGGAGGAAAATTTTTGTCTTTGTTTTTGCATTTGTTTCAGTTATATAAAGTAAAATGAAAAAAGAAATGACTTTTCCTGGCAGTGGAAATACTCTTAAATTATAATAAGTATGACATTGATCTTTGGCCAATTTCTTTGGGAAATAGAAAATAACTCCAATGTAGTGCAGCTCCTTTCCTTAGAGCTTATCTTTTGGTAGTGGAGATAAGGCAAACAGAAACAGTTTCATACTTTGGGTCAGAAAAATACAAGAATATAAAAATATGAGAACATAAACATTATGTGGCCTATACGTTTTTTGTAAATAGCTTTGAGAGATAATTCACGTACCATACAGTTAAGCCAATTCACTGGTTTTTATTATACTCACACAGCTGTGCAACTATCAGCACAATCATTTTTATTTTTTTTTTTTTGCTGAGGAAGATTAGCCCTGAGCTAACATCTGTTGCCAATCTTCCCCTTTTTTTTGCTTGAGTAAGATTTTCCCTGAGTTAACACCTTTACCAGTCTTCCTCTACTTTATATGTTGGTTGCCACCACAGCATGACTGAAGAGTGGTGTGGGTACATGCCCTGGATCCAAACTCATGAACCGAGGCTGCTGAAGTAGAATGCACCAGACTTAACCACTATGCCACAGGGCCGGCCCCTGTCTATAATAAAATTATTGAGTTGTGAGAGTTCTTTATATTTTCTGATGCAAGTCCCTTATTATAGATATATGACTTACAAATATTTGTTTGATTTTGTGGCTTGTCTTTTACTCTCTTGATGGTGTCCTTTGAAGCACAAAAGATTTTCCTTTTGATGACTTTCAATTTATTTTTTTCTTTTGTTGCTTGTGCTTTTGGTGTCTAAGAAACCATTACCTAACCCAAGGTTATGTGGATTTATCCTTATGTTTTCTTCTAAGAGTTTTATAGTTTTAGCTCTTACATATGTATGTCTGTGATCGATTGGACTTAATTTTTGTGTATGGTGTTTATTCTTTTGCATGTGGATATCCAGTTGTCCCACCACCATTTGTTGAAAAGACTGTACTTTCCCCATTGGATTGTCTTGACACCATTGTCAAAGTCAGTTGGCCACAAATGTGACGGTATATTTCTGGACTCTGTTCTGTTGCTCTTTATGTCTGTCCTTCCATCCTTCTAGTGGTACTACACTATCTTAATTACTTGATCTTTGTAGTAAGTTTGAAATTGGTGAGTATAGTCTTTTATTTTGTTTGTCTTTTTCAAGATTGTTTTGGTTATTCTCGGTCTTGTGCATTTCCATATAGATTTTAGGATCAGCTTGTCTTGTTAATTTGTTAAAAAAAAAGCCAGCTGGGATTTTGATAGGGATTGCCCTGAATCTTGTAGACCAATCTGGGGAGTATTTCCATCTTAGCAGTATTTTTTTTTTTTTTTGAGGAAGATTAGCCCTGAGCTAACATCTGCGGCCAATCCTCCTCTTTTTGCTGAGGAAGGCTGGCCCTGAGCTAATATCCATGCCCATCCTTCTCTACTTTATATGTGGGACGCCTACCACAGCATGGCTTGCCAAGTGATGTCATGTTTGCACCTGGGATCCAAGCTGGGGAATCCCAGGCCACCGAAGTGGAACGTTCGCACTTACCCACCGCACCACTGGGCCGGCCCCCATCTTAACAATATTAAGTCTTTCAATTTATGAACATAAGATGTCTTTCCATTTGTTTAAGTTTTTAATTTCTTTCAAAAGTGTTTTAGAATTTTCAACATACAAGTCTTGTACTTCTTTTAAATTTATTCCTGGGGGCCAACCCCATGGCTGAGTGGTTAAGTTCACATGCTCTGCTTCGGTGGCCCAGGGTTTCGCCGGTTCAGATCCTGGGCGTGGACATGGCACCGCTCATCAGGTCACACTGAGGCGGTGTCCCACATGCCACCGCTAGAAGGACCCACAACTAAAAATATACAACTGTGTACCGGGGGGCTTTGGGGAGAAAAAGGAAAAAAAAATCTTTAAATTTATTCCTAAGTATTTAAATCTTTTTCATGTTATAAATGAAATTATTTTCTCAACTTCTGGGTATTTGATTGCTGGTGTGTAGAAACACAACTGATTTTTATATGTTGATCTTGTATCCTACAGCTTTGCATGACTTGTTTATTCTAATAGTTTTTTAGCAGATTTCTTAGGATTTTCTATATACAGATCATATCATCTACAAGTAGAGAGAGTTTTACTTCTTTCTTTCCGATCTGGATACCTTTTATTTGTTTCTCTTGCCGGGCTGCCCTGAGCAGAACTCCTAGTACACTGTTGAACAGAAGTTGTGGCAGTAGACATCCCGGTCTTGTTCCTGATGTTAGAGGCCAAGTGTTCAGTCTTTCACCATTAAGCATGATGTTAGCTGCAGGTTTTTGTAGATGCACCTTATTAGATTGAGGAAGTTCTCTTCTATTCCTAGTTTGCTGAGTATTTTTATCATGAAAGAGTGTTGAATTTTTGTCAAATGCTTTTTCTGAAACGTTACTTTAAAAAATGTCTTTTTCCTGTCTTTTTTCTTTTTTTTTCCCTGCAGAAATTGACTTGCATACCAAAAGTGTGGTGGATGTGGATGCAAACAAGGTTATTCTTAATCCTGTAAATACTAATCTTGCCAAAGGAGATGCCCGGTAAGTTAAGAAACAGTGTTATGATCAATGGAGTTTTAAATGACTGAAAGCAACAATGGCTGCTGAATTGAGTTCAGCGCAGCAAATCCTGAATGCTTACCATGTAGAGACATATTGCTGTCAAGTTGAAGAGATGAGGTCTATAATGTGGAATAACTAAGTGCCAGAATGAGTGTCATAGCCAGTAACTGTATTAGAAGCTCAGAGAAGAGAGCTTAGGTTAGGTTGTGAAATAACTGAGGAAGGCTTCTTGAAGGAGATGGTCCCAGCTGGAGAGTTAGCTAAGAGGTAAAGGGGAAGAAGTGAGGTAGAAGGAAAGACCTTTAGGTTGTTCTTCAGCTTGAGTTGCTTTTACTTCTGCTAATTTGAATCCTGTCTGTCAGGCAGGGCACACTTCAAGTGCTGCTCTCTTCCTGAAGGCATTCCTGCAGCCCTCAGTGATTCCTTTTCTTTAAATCCATGTAAGCTATAATCTGTACTACCGAATTGAATTATTATATATTGCTTTGGGTTGTTAATTGTAGCTCCACAGTAGATTTTAAGATCTTGGAGGGACTATCTGTCAGGGGTTGAGGGTGAATCCTTGAGCATCACTTCTGGATTTGGATGATAGTATGAACGTTAAAAGGGAGGGCAAGAAGGTGTGGAGAGAGTGAATTTGAGGAAGAAGGAAGAGATTAACTTGATTTTTCTTGGTAAGTGCAGGGAAGTTTATTTAATTAAATAAGCTGGGATCAGATTACAGAAGACCTTGAAGACAGACAAGGAAATTTGGCCTGTATTTTTATGGGTAGGATGTCATCTTTGACAATCTTTGAATATTGTGATTAAGAGATAGTATAGGAAAAGTTGTTAGTTGGCAGTGTAGACAGAATGGGTCAAAGTGGGGAAAAAATGGGTCAAAATGGGGAAAGACTGGCTTTTTGGAGAGATTAGCCTTATCAGAGATGTTTTTGTACTGACCCTGGAAGTGGAGAGCACAAACTAGAAAGTGCCTGCCATGATGTTTTGCACAAAGTAGATACTTCACAAATACTTGTAGAAACAGTGCTGTATATGGAAATACATACAGAAGGCACTCCATAAATGTTCTTTCAAGTTGAGTTGGATTGAGTTGAAAAGACCACTGGACTTGGAGTCAGCAAATCTGAAATCGAATCCCTATTTAACTATGTTATTGTAGCTAGTTATTTTTAACTTTTTTGAGCCTCATCTGTATGATGCCTGTCTTACCGGTCTCACAGAGGTGTTTTCTGCAGATCGAATTAGTGATTGTTAAAGTGCTTTGTAAAGTGTTCTGTAAATTATCAGGTTTATTGTTATCGATGTAGAGATATTTCTTAAGCATCTCTAGGATATGGGTATTATGAGATATGATGTTATTAGGGTGTGAAGGGTATAGCTGTGTCAAAAATCTTGCTAGGATTTTGAGCCTGTTAATTGAATGACTTATTGTTCTGAGTATTAATTGAAATAGTTAATTTTGGCGGCTGTTTATTGCTTTTAGAATGTTCAGTCTGGGGACTATTGCTTTATTTGGAAATGTGGGCGCCTCAGAAGAGAGTTGGAGGCAGTATCCTATGGTAGAAAGAGTGTGGGCTTCATATGTAGACTGACTTGGATTCCGCTTCTGGCTTTGCCACTTGCCAGCATGGTTGCCTACCTGTGTTCCTTATTTATGAAGTGTTTTAGTTTACTATTGCGGCATAACCAATTTCCTCAAAGTCTTAGTGGCTTAAAACAACAACAGTCATTTATTATCTCATGGTTTCTGTGGGTCACTTCAGACAGGGCACGGCAGGAATGGCCTGTCTCTGCTCTGACTGCCTGGGGTCTAGCTGGAAGACTTGAAGGCTGGGGGCTGGGATCATCTGGAGAAGGCTTGGTCACCCACGTCTGGTAGTTGATGCTGCCTGTTGGCTGGAGATGCAGCTGGGGCTGTGGGCAGAATACCTACTCATAATCTGGTGGCAGGTTCCAAGGGCAAGTGTTTTGAGAGAGTGAGAAAGCCGGGCGGAAGCAGTATTACCTTTGGTGTCCTAACCTTGGGAGTCATGCAGCATCACTTCTGTCACATCTTCTTGCTCAAGGCTGGTGGCAAGTTCTACACAGTATCAAGAAGTGGAAACATAGGCTTATCTCTCAGTGGAGGAACGTCAGTGTCACGTAAAGAAAAGCTTTTGGGGTGGGATATGTATTGTGGCTGTCGTTGGAGAACAGTCCACCACAAATGTGTAATAGTATCTACATGATAGGGTTGTTGTGAGAATAAAATGAGCACATAGAAGCTAAAAAATATGTTTTCTTTCCTTTTGAGATCTTTGAATCTCAGGGATTTGTGAAAGAATTAAATAGCACTTTTTGGTTCTGTAGAATATCTTGGATTGGCTCTTTTTTTCCCATATGCTGAAAATATAAATTGAGTATTACTCAGTGCTATAGAGTACTTTTAAAAAACTTTTAAAAGTGACAGCTGCCAATAAGGTTGGTATGTAATGGTTTTTGGTGAAGTTAAGACATATAGCTTTTGTTGAAGCTTGTAATATACAATAATATAATATAGACATGTAAAATATACAAAAGTGTATACAGCTTGATGAATTTTCATAAGTTGATCACACTCCTATAACTGGCACCCAGATAAAAAACAAAAACATTACTAGTATCACAAAAGACCACCTCATGAGAAGTGCTTTTTCTTTTAATATAATATCAGGGTGAAAAGACAAAATAGAAATTTTGGAATGTAGCAGTCCAGCGGTACATGTTGATTTGATTAAATTTGTGGAAAAATAGGGAGGAAAGCACAAATTAAAAGCTGTCTTATATGACATGAGGTTAATCACAGTCCGCCTTGTGTAATGACTAATCCATAGGGCGAGTGATGGTTTGATAGGAGCTCTCTGTGTAACCAGAGAGCCGGGGATTTGAAAGTAACACATAAGTGATTTGAGTCAGTTTAAATTATAGTCAGAAAGGCTCAAATTAATATTTTTCCTTTAAAAGCTACAATATCCTTGCTTTTAAAATAGTATCCAATTCTATTAATCTAAAACTGACTAATTTTGTGTGTGTACTTAATTCAAGTTATTATACTTTGAAAGTGAACATATGTAAATTTTAAAACAATGATTTATGTGTTTTTCTGATTAATTTTGCGTTAATGTCTGAAAATTTCGTGATTTGATATTTGTGCTTATTAAAACTGACAGAAGCCATGGTTAAATGAGTGGGTAAACCATTCCCAGTTTAACAGCTTAATCATGGGGATTCAAGAGACATTTTTGCTGTGCTATATATGGAATTTCAAAACTGTTTTGAAAAATAAGATACTTAAAATTCAGAAAATTGATAACACAAGGCTAAGAAGAGATTAAGAACCTTTCCTTTGGAGCCAGACATCCTGGGTTGAATCTCAGCTCTACCACATAACATGTGTGATATGGAGCAAGTTACTTAGATTTCCTCTGCCTCAGTTTATTGATCTCTGAAGTGGAGATTATAATAGTACCTGCCTGTAGGTTGTTAGGAGGATTAAATGAGTTAAAATATGTAAAATGGCAGTGCCTGGTGGATAGTGAACCTTATATAAATGTTAGCTGTTACTCTGAGTATTACTGTTATTGTTATTACGGCCTGTATTTAAGTTG
The DNA here is from genome assembly GCF_021613505.1 of Equus quagga. Taxonomy (NCBI): domain Eukaryota; kingdom Metazoa; phylum Chordata; class Mammalia; order Perissodactyla; family Equidae; genus Equus; species Equus quagga. The sequence goes on from NC_060269.1 coordinate 62,629,528, forward strand.
TAGTCCATGGTATATTTAGTGAGCTGTAATTTCATAAAGTAAAATTTTTTAAAACCAAAATATATTTAGTTCAATCCTTGACTATTATGTGCCTATCACGAAATTACCTAGTTCTATAAAAATTTCAGCTTTGCAAAGTCAGAAACTTTATTTTCTCTAGTTTGCCCAAAGTTGATGGGGCTCTTAGGGACTAACATGACATCCGTTAGAGAGCTATAACTCTAATTTTATGTTTACAGTGAATAAAATATTAATCCTTGCCATCCAGGCTTCTACTTCTTAGTATCAACCAACTTGGGAAGCCAGGTCAAAACATTAGTTGTGAACACAGGGTAAGAACAAAGGGGTTTTAGCAAACATGGGAAAGACTAAGGACGGACTCTTTGTATTCCTCAACACTACTCGAACACTCTAGTGACTAGAGCAGTCTTTTTCTTATATGTGTAGTACTGGATACACACTGAGAGGGTTGGTCTATTTCTTTTCTCATGCAGAGCCACACTGCTTATACTACTAGTACAATTAAATGTATTTTTGGAATTATGTTTTTGCTCTCAATCACTTTAATTTTCTAGATTGGTCCTTGGGGTTTTCCAACTCTTCATCAGCAACATATTTACAAATCATCTTTTAGGGCTAATAAATGACTGATTCGTTATCTATTCTTAGTAAATTTTTACAGGAGTAATTCTCAAAGTTTGATCTTAGCATTTAGGAGCACTTTAAGTCCCTTTTGTAACTATTACAATAGTACCATGATGTACAACAGTCCCCTTTTAAAGAACTAAATAAATCTTGCAGCCTTTTTTGTTTGAATTATATCTTAAAACTTATTAACATTTTATCCTATAATCAAATGTTAATGCTAGTTAGCCTGTCACCAATGATAGGGCAAAATAGTTTCTTAGCCTGTTTTATCTTCTGCCTTTTGCCTCATTCTCTCCTCTACCCACCAACAGTCCTTCCCTGCTAACTGGCTAAAAACTTAATTGAGATACTTAAAATGTGTTTTAAAAGGAAGTAAGGTGTGATTTTCCATGGAGAGTGGCAGCCTCCACTTTGTGAAAGAGTTGTGTTTGAAAAGTTATGTATAGGTGAGTTTGGAAATGAGAATGCATTTTCCCATAGGAACTGACAGTTGTTTCCAGTGAAAGTGCTGTTCTAGTACATAAGTGACTAGTTTGGCCCACGGCTCATTCAGTCACACTTTTTATATTTTAGTATGCAGCTGAAGCACTTCATAGCTGCTTCCCATTTCGTCATGAATAGTATTAAAAAGATGTGTGCTCAAGAGTCAAGATTGAAGAAAATTAATAATTTTTATTCCTTATTGAGGACCTTCTGAAGTGAAAAGATTTTTTTTGCTGCAGGTATGTGGCGATGAAGAGTGCAGTGACTACCAGTAATCAATATACTTTCGTGTCACTGTGCCAAAGGTGCCAGCAGTTTCACCCATCTTTGCTTTTGCACCATCAGTGCAAATATCGACACAGTGAAAAAGGCAAAAATGTCTCAGTATTATGAAAATAGTTCTGACCTCAAAACCCACTGAAAAGCTCTAGGGGATCCCCCGGAATCCTCAGACCACAATTTCAGAACCAAATTTAGGGATTAATGTAATTCACAAGATCTAAGAACTGAATGGATGTCTTTGGTGTGTTTATTTTTAACTACTTTACTGAGATATACATACCATGTAATTCACCCCTTTAAAGTGAACAATTCCAGGTTTTTATTTACCGTGGTGTAGCCAGCACCATTATCTAATTTTATGATATTTGTTTTATCCTCTTAATCTACTTTCTGTCTCTCTAGATTTGAGATTTGTGTATTCTGGACATTTCGTATAAGTGAAATCATACAATACGTGCTCTTCTGTGGTTGGCCTCTTTTACTTGGCGTAATGTTTTTGAGGTTTATCCATGTTGTAGGATTTATCTGTACTTCATTCCTTTTTATGATGGAGTAGTATTTCATTGTATTGTTTTGTTTATCCATTCATCAGTTGATGGGTATTTGGGTTGTTTCCACTTTTTGGCTGTTATGAATAATGCCGCTGTGAATGGTTGTGTGCAAGTCTTTGTGGGGGCATATGTTTTCATTTCTGTTAGGTAGATATCTAGGAGTGGAATTGCTGGGTCATGGGGTAACTCCGTGCTTAACATTGTGAGGAACTGCCAGACTGTTTTCCAGAGCAGCTGCACCATTTAACTTTCCCACCAGCAGTGTATGAGGATTCCAATTTCTTTGGTTTTAAAGAACGCTCATTTACTGTAAGGAAAATAGTGGTGACTCTGGCTAATTGGAGAGTGCATATCCCGCCTGAAGGCATTCAGATTACAGTTTAAAAGCAAAACAAAACATTGTGCTGTCCAAACAAAACAGGTCTTGGCCAGATTCAGCCCTTGGCTCCTGATTTGGAACCTCAGGTTCTAGTATACTTTTTTCTATTGAGCAGTACTTTTAGTAAGGTTTTAAAAAACTGAGCAGAATTTTTAAAATATAGTATATACAAAAAGGTGTAAAGTATAATGCCTGATTTTTAAAGGCAAAAAAAATTGTATTAAAAAGAGCTAAAGGGGCCGGCCTGGTAGTGCAGCAGTTAAGTTCGAACATTCCGCTTCAACGGCCTGGGGTTTGCTGGTTGAGATCCTGGGTGCGGACCTACACACTGCTTGTCCAACCACTCTGTGGCAGGCATCCCACGTATGAGGTAGAGGAAGATGGGCACAGATGTTAGCTCAGGGCCAGTCTTCCTCAGCAAAAAGAGGAGGATTGGCAGCAGATGTTAGTTCAGGGATGATCTTCCTCAAAAAAAAAAGTGGCTAAAAATAATAGCACAAGTTTAACTTGGGGAGGAAAGCTGAAAGTTGACATTTTATCAAATACTCTGTTCCTCCTTTTTTCCTCTTAAAAAAACAAAACAAAATGGAAGCTTTTTTCTCCCCTTCGTCTATTGTTTGCGGTGAATTCCAAGCAAGGGTGGCAGTGAAAATTGTTGCAGTGTACCTCCAACTCTTTGAAGGGACTGTGGGGTCAGCTGAGCTACGCCTGCTCAGAGGTGCTGCTTTAAACACCAGAACTGAAACTGGAAAGGGAAAGAAATCCTCAGTACGGGACCGGCCCCGTGGGTGAGTGGGTAAATTCACGTGCTCCATTTGGGCGGCCCAGAGTTTCACTGGTTTGGATCCTGGGCGTGGACATGGCACCACTCATCAGGCCATGCTGAGGTGGTGTCCCACATAGCACAACCAGAAGGATATGCAACTAGAATATACAACTATGCACTGGGGGGCTTTGGGAAGAAGAAGAAGAAGAAGAAAAAAAGAAGATTGGCAACAGATACTAGCTCAGGTGCCGAACTTTTTAAAAAAAAGGAAATCCTCGGTATAAATTTCACTTTTCTGTCCCTTGGTCACTTAATCCATTTTCTTCTTTAGCCCTCTCTGTTTTCTTGTGTGTGTGTGTGTGTATTAGCACTGCAAGTGTTAATATATTAACTTGGAGTTTCTCTTACAATTTTCTTTATTACCCTGCCCCACCAAGTGTAAGATTTCAAGACCAGAATCTTCTAAAGTAGAAAACATTAGTGGATTTAGAGTTCAACACCTTAAAGAACCTGAACACTGATTTCTGTGGTATTTTGTGAAATGGCTGGTTCGTTAGTCCATGTGGGAGAGACTCTCCAATACGGCCGGAGTTAGCCATAGATGACACAGATAGGCAGAGATTTTTCTTGTTTTATAGTAAAATTATGTTGCTACCTTCTCCTTCCCATTTAGTCATATTTAACTTAGTGATTAATTAATAGTGTGAAGGTTATAACTGTCAGACTAGTGAGAACAACGTCTTGAGATGTTGATCTCAACCAGCAGTAGTCAGTAAGATCATTAAAAATCTTTTTATTCCTTCTGGTTGTTTACTAGACATCAGTTTACTCAAGATCATTAGGTAATTAATGAGTATCTAATATGAGCAAAGCATACCCAGTCCTTCTTTGGGGGTTCAAAGTACTCTGATCCTGGTAGATGAATGAATATATGAAGAATATATATATAGTCAAATATATGCAGAATTAGGCGAAGTTGATCCACGCATATACATCTCTCTTGCAGATGTACTGAGTAATGCTCCTGAGGGGAGGGCCTTATGCCAGTAATAGCTTTGAAACATATAGTCATTTTCAGACTGATTCCTTGTTAGTGGAAGGCATCATTAGGTCATATTAGATAATGACTTTTTAAATTTCTCCACTGCTATATGGATGCTAATTTAAGTAAAGATTTTAATTGAAGGAAGTCATGCAAAATGTAATTATGGTATGTACAATAGACCTGTTTGTTCTCTGTGCTGTGAATGACTTGAGTGAGGCTAATAATTCTGCCCAAATAGAATTTACTCCTCTGGAGAATAGTATGTGGTATGTTTTAATTTCATAAAGAGGCTTGTCCTAGGGGAGCCTGTCCACCCTGATTATGTCAGAGTAAAGTGGGGAGAGCAGTGTTCTGTGTACTCAGAAGTTTTAGATGATTCCTCCCCTTTCTTTTAAAAAAATATTCTGATCATTGAGTGTACAAATCATTTACTACCTTTGAATACGGTTGTGAAAATGAATCAAGGAGACTCTTAAGAGCTAAAAAGATAATAAAATATGTATGGTTGAATTCATCATTACATAGTTAATAGCAGGTAATCATATAACAATAAATACAGATTTTCTGAAATTTCATCAGCAAAGGCTCAGAGGTTGCTAAAATGGACTGTTTGATACCTGCTTGGTAAACCTGTCTGAAAAAAATTAGACTTATAGTAGAATTTATGATATTTTAGCATTATCATTGGATATATAAATATGTCGTGCTTTTATTGGTACAGAATAAGAAAGAATAAACTTTTTTTTAATACAAGAAAAAGGGATCTCTCTTTATCACTATGCTTGAGCTACTACTCGGATACTCACACTTGATTTAATGAGGACTCAGGATTATGTGTGTCTGGTTAGTTACTAGATTAAGTAAGGAATAGCTAATAGGAATTAAATGTTTTGAATTTCCCCAGAATTCTGGATTCAGCATAAAATTATCAGATAGTATGTGATATACTAGATAAGATATCTAGATATCTAACTACAAATAAAGTTTACGTAAAGCTACCAAGTGTCACTATTGAGGTTTTTAAAATTTGTTCTTTGTTCCTTTGGCAATACTTTTTTTCTTAAGGCTCTTTGTCTCAATCTCGAGTGTAGGAGTTGTTGCTAATATAAACGAGATATTGTATGAGAATCTAGACCTCTGTTTCAGAGATGGAAGGAGCAGTACTCCATGAGGAAGTGTGACATCAGGAACCAATCCAGTCCAAGAAGTTGCTGGATCACAATACCTTAGGAATCTTTATGATCCGTTCAACAGTTGCCAAGTGTCAGGCTAAGAGCCAGGATAGTTTTTATTAATCCTTAGTTCCATTAAATTGTCGTCGAATTATTTTTAGCACACAGTGTCTATAAACATACTAGTAAAACAAAAAACAAAGCAAAAGAGAAAAGTGAAAAGTAGAAAGTGAAGTTGAATTATTCTCTTGTGGGCTTTGTGAAGTTAGATTTTTGCAGACTCGGATTTGAAATAATTCTATTGTTTAACTTTGAGCAGTGTGCGTTTTCTTATGAGTGATATTTAGCTAAATTAAAACTATTTCTTTTGCAAATTAGTAGTTTAAGGTTCTGGAGCCCTTCACACTTCTTCTTTTGAGTTTGTTAAAGAAGTATCTTGTATGATGGTGAATTTCACTTGTGCTTCACTTTTATCAAACCTGTGTATGTATACTTATAATTAAATAAAAATTCTATACAATGGGAAATAATTACTAATAATAAATATTTATCTTCATGTTTTGAGCCATGTATGAAACAAGTCAATAATCCTTTTTTCCTACTTTTAGGTAAACTGAAATAGAATTTACATAAAGAGTGGGTAAAAGTTGTATTTGCCATTCAATTTAAGAAAGCTTTTTGTTATGGAGAATTTAAAAGATATGCCTAAGTATATAGAATAGTATAATGAACCACATGTGTTTGTCACTCAGCCCCCCCAAACCATGAACCCATGGCTAATACTACCTAGCCACATCTTCAACTCTTTCCTCTTTGCCATGTTATTTTGAAGTAAATCCCATTTTACCCACAAATATTTTTAATACATCTTTTATAACTTTGAACAGGATCACAATACCATTAGTACATGTAAAAAATTAACAATGGTTATGTAAATAGCATCAGATTTTTCAGTGTTCACATGTCCAATTGTCTCTTAAAGTTTTTTTCCCCAAAGTTTGCTTTGAATAGCACCCAGATATGATCTACATATTGGGATTAGATTATATGTCTTTTAATTTATTGGTTCTTTGTTGAAGAAAGTGGGTCATATGTTATGTAGATAGATTTATAAGTGAATTTATTATAGAGGATATGTTATCCTTATTTAGTGAGATGCCAAATCTTGCTGGTTTTTCTTATGAATATTTTGATCCCGACATTCCTTTCCATTCCCTCTGATGTTACCCTAGTGAAGGACCATAATTCCCCTGTGTTTAGAGTGCAGTAGCCTTCTAACTGGTTTCTGGAGCCCACTAATACCAGACCAATCTTCCTTCACGCCTCCTCCTACTTCCTGTAATCTTTTTTTGTTTTTATGAGGAAGATTGTCCCTGAGCTAATATCTGTGCCAGTCTTCCTCTATTTTGTACGTGGGATGACACCACAGCATGGCTTGATGAGTGGTGTGTAGGTCCTTGCCCAGGATCTGAACCCACAAACCTCAGGCTGCTGAAGCAGAGCGCACAAACTTGACCACTAGGCCACTGTGTCAGCCCCTCTGTAGTCTGTCTTTTGAATTTAGAGCATCTATTATTTCTGCTAATTAAGAAGTGTCACTGCCTGGGTGACACCTTTACATGTTTGTCCCGCCCTGTTTTCTGGTGCTTTTGCTGTTAAGCTTTTTCCTGTGTGTTTTGAGTCCCCCTCTCCTTTAGACCGTGCCTATTTGAAGCCAGGACCAGTTATTCTTTGTTTCTTACAGTGCTTTGCAAGTAGAAGGTGCTCAGTAACTGTCTCTAGGTTGATTACAGCTGTTTTATTAGTGCTTGTTCTCAAAAGCGCCCTGTTCTGATAGTTCCCCCAATTAGTAGTTGGAAGGGTGATTTGTGAGTCTGGGCGTTTGATTTTATGAAGAGTATTTCTCAAGACAGTGGTAGGGCCTGATGAGCTATCTCGGTCCACTCCACCATGTAGAGTGCGGTTTTCTAGTGATAGATATGCTCGTCCAGTCTCTTGTTTACTCCCATGGCACCACAGCTTTTGTCGTTTTGACAACAAGCTTTTGTTTCAATGCTGTTTCATTGATTTTACATATATATATACCTTTTTTTTTTTAAAGATTGGCACCTGAGCTAACATCTATTGGCAGTCTCTTTCTTCTTCTCCTCCTCCTCCCTAAAGACCACCCCACTACACAGTTGTATATTCTAGTTGCAGGTCCTTCTAGTTGTCCTATATGGGATGCTGCCACAGCATGGCCTGATGAGTGGTGCCATGTCCACACCCAGGATCCAAACTGGTGAAACCCAGGGCTGCCAAAGCAGAGCATGCGAACTTAACCACTTGGCCACGGGGCTGGCCCCACATTGATTATATTTTAAGTTTGCTGTTTCCTAGTGATCTAATATTAAGATCATACTGTAGGATAAATTTCTTTTGGAAAGAATTTCCCGAAGATTAAATAATTCTGTTTGTAATGTATAGAATAGATGTTGCAAACTGGCGTACCGTAGGCTACATTTACCCAAAGATGTGTTTTGTTTGGCTTGCAGTTCCAATATTTAAAAATCAGGAGGTTTCGTAGAAAAATTCAGATTTGCAGCTTTTCTTAACCTGAAAATCTGGCAACACTGGGCTTGTTGCCTCCTTGGACAAGGTCATGAGCTCTTCAGGTCCCCAGCTGGTTGACTTCCTCATTTATGTTATTTGCCTGGCCCCTCTGGACCTTTCTGTTTACAACCCTTGGTGTAGACCTTGTTGACTTCAGTCACAAAACATGTCCCTTCCTGACCTCGGACCTGGGTTTGGGGTTCACATTACCTTTGGAGACCATCAACCTCTGCACTCTGCAGATGTTATATGCTCAATTTTTCTTAGTTTATTTAGTTTAGCCATGTGAATTCCATAATTGTTGACATGACTTTATTTATAAATAACCAAGTGTTCAACTTAATGAATTATATTAATTTGCAAAAATGTAAAACAATGCTACTCTTTCCACTAAATATATATTTATATTTATATATTTTTGTTTTGGAGAATACTGTTATTTTTCTTAAAATGTTATTTATGTTAACATGATAAATGTTGCTGTTTTTAAATGAATTAATAAAATATATAAGTTTCTCAACTTTAACTTTTTAACAAATTTTTTATTGTGGTCTAAATAGTTTATAACATTGTGGAATTTCAGTTGCACGTTAATATTTGTCAAACACCGTATAAATGTGCCCCTGCCCCCCATGTGTCCACCCTTCCCTCGCTTCCTCCTGTTAACCACTAAATTGTTCTTTGTCTGTAAGTTTGTTTATAATCCGCGTGAGTGAAATCATACGGTGTTTGTCTTTTTCTGTCTGGCTTGTTTTGCTTTACATGATGCCCTCGAGGTCCATCCATGTGGCTGCAAATGGGGTGATTATGTTCTTTTTAATGGCTGAGTAGTATTCCATTGTATATATATACCACATCTTCTTTATCCAGTCGTCAGTTGCTGGGCACTTGGGTTGCTTCCACGTCTTGGCTATTGTGAACAATGCTACAGTGAAGATAGGGGTGCATAAGTCTCTTTGTGTTGTTGATTTCAAGTCCTCTGACCCTAAAGGATAATATGTTAGCCCAGGTTAATTAAAATTGTCTGACATACTCACCAAAATTTTAGAATGTAATCAGTTTTCCACTTATAAGCAAAATCATATAATAGGTAAACCATCTGTAGGCCCCTGCAAAAGCTTATTTAACCCGTGGTATTTCTGAAGTGTGTAGCACTATTTCAGACATTTTAAGCAAATAATTCTATGAATTCAAAGTTCCAACTTAGAATGCCAAGAAATTTAACCTTCTACCGTTTAGGGTAGGGTTGGTTCTAAGCCCTTCTGATTGTTCTCTTGCTCTTGGTAGGAGAGTTTCTTACGTAAACAGGGGAAAGAGGATTTGAAAGACTGAGATGGAATTTCAGTGTGATTTGATTTTTGGAGGGGCTTTCGAATGAGATTCAGATGCTAGAATGATGAGGGAATGGGCAGTTGTTGAGAAGAAAACTTGGGTTTCTTGGAGACTAGAGGGGGATGGAATAATCCTACCTTCTTCCCTTTGAAGGGTGGATAACCTGGAAAAGAAGGTGCTATGCCCCAGCTTCCTGAAGTCTCTCTTTCTCCCTCTTCTTTCCATCTATCAGTCACCCATTGCTTGCCCCCAGTAGAGGAGCGAGGAGGGACTCTTTTTTCCTTCCTCTCTCCACTTTGACTTACTCTGTCCCATCGTTATAGAGTCCTCACTTTATGTCATTGGAGTTAATAGAACAGTTAAAGCAAGAGATGGCTAGAGAAGAGGATTTCTTTTGCTTTTGGCTGTAGTGGGATAGAGAGGGTGGTAGACAGAATGGAGAGAAATTCCCAACAGCTGTAACAAGGGCAGGGGAATCCCCGAGCCAGTTCAGTTGGGCGGCTGTCCAAGTAGGACAGTACGTATAGTCAGGACACATGCATCTTTTTATCCTCCAGTTGCAAATACCTGTCTTGTTTCTCCATCTATTTTTTAGATCCCTTTGGGTTAGGAATTGAATCTTATCTAATTATCCTTATAGTTCAAAGGATTTATAGGTATAGAGTATCTATATGTGTTAGTATCTAGCATAGGGTTAGGTGCCCAAGCAATACTTTTTAGATAGAAAAACGTCAGGTATATTGTTCTGTTACCTAAGAGGAGAGTGGAAAGTCCTCAGCATACGTACCGTGAGATTTCCTTCCTGGTGTAGAACTGGGACAGGCTCTAAAAGTGCTGCAAGAGTGTATGTGGAGAAGAGAAGGCTAGACCTTATTTTAACTGTTCTGAGCACTGGACCTTAGCTGCAGTTTTCGGTGCCTAAGGACGGCCAGCTCTGAGGGTTCTCTTGGTCTCTGCTGTGCCTTTCAAGAAGGAGCTCCTCTGGGCCTGGGGTTCCGGGAAAGGTCTGTTCTTCACTGAGTGGCTTATGTGAAGTTCCTTTGTCTACCAGGATGTTGAAAAGGACAGAAGAGGCAGGAAAGGAGTATATATTAAAATTGACCTGAAAAAAAGTAAGAAACCTTTGACAAATAAAAAATATGCTGTCAACAGGATGGAATTATTTGGCTGTAAATTTATATGTCAAAAAGTTTACAGTAACTTAACAAAAAATTTAAAAATATTCCTAGGTTAAAAAATATAACTATAAAGATTTCACATGTCAGCAAAATGTAGCCACTGTGAGGGAGAAAAGGATGGCAAGACTGATTTTATGTTTATTTTTATTCAAAAGTATAGTAATCCAAATTTCAGGGTATCTGTTTTTTTTGTGTGTGTGTGTGTGAAGATTTGTCCTGAGCTATTGCCCTGAGCTAATATCTGCTGGCAGTCTTCCTTTTTTCCCCCCATAGATTGGCACCTGAGCTAACATCTGTTGCCAATCTTCTTTTTTTCCTTCTCCCCAAAGCCCCCCAGCACATAATTTTATATTCTAGTCATAGGTCCTTCTTGTTGTGCTTTATGGGATGCTGCCTCAGCATGGCCTGATGAGCGGTGCTAGGTCCACGCCCAGGATCCGAACTGGTGAAACCCTGGGCTACCGAAGCTGGAGTGTGCGAATTTAACCACTTGGCCATGGGGCCAGACCCCAGTCTTCCTTGTTTTTCCTTGAGGAAGACTAGGCCTGAGCTAACATCCATGCCAATCTTCCTCTGCTTTGTATGCGGGATGCTCCACAGCATGGCCGGTGAGTGGAGCAGGTTTCATGCCTGGGATCTGAATCTGCAAACCCTGGCCACCCAAGCCGAGTGTGCGGAACTTTAACCACTGGGCCGTGGAGCTAGCCCCAGGATATCTGTTTTTATGTAGCTGGAACTTACAGATTCTTTGGAAGTTGAATTTGTAATGCATGAGCAGTTTTGATTGGAGTTCTTTGTTTGGCAAACTGGGTTTTTAATAGTACTTTTATGCAATAATACATATAGATCTAAATCTCCATTAAGGCAAAGCTTTTCCTTTTTATTTTTTAGATGGTATAAACATTTAAAAAATTATCAAGTGTTTTAAAAAATAACTTTTACCCTGTGTAATGGAAACCATCATAAGAATCTGTGCATAGTAGCTACTGTTGTTATAATTGCATTTTATTATTTTGTTTGACTTCTGCATAGAAAATTGGGTGACTTGATGTTTTGGTCATGTGTAATAAGTAAACTTCCTTGCTCAACTTTGTTCTCATCAAATGTTACCACAACAGAAGCCCCATATGTAAGCAGAATCTTTGCATGTTCAGTTATTATTCCCACTTAGTCACTAGTCCAGTCATAGGCACTCTTGCAATCTGCTGTGTTCTTTGGGGAATGGAAACTGCAATATAATGGGAGGAACCAGACATTGTGTACACATTTGGTACTGTTTCATATTAGTCATTCTAATTAAGTTATATAAATAGCACAGGAAAACTCTATTGTGTGAAAGTCCTTTCTCTGAAAGTTAGATTTATTAGGTCTGAACCCATACACGAGCCTTTATCCACTGACGTCAGGAAGGATGCTTAAAGTAGGATACTGGGACAGAGACCAGTTCAAGATTAAGTCAGCCCTTGGCACTGACCCGGGTAGGACTTTGTGTCTTACATTTCCATTACCTTCACTTAAGTTTTCTGGCTCTGATTTCATGTCTATCGACCGTATCACACACCTTTTATGTGCCGCTTCAGATACTCTTGGCCTCACTCTCCCCAGAGCCTTTGATCACTTTTCAACCCTGGCTGTTGCCAGCTCACTCTGGACCCTGACCAACTTCACGTGGACATAATCTGACACCTTATGCCTCGCTCCCCTTCTCCCTCCTCCCTGGAACTGTACTCCATGATAAGCCTTAGGCTTTGTTTCTGTGGAATCCATGCTAAGAACATCCTTTTTGCATGCCTTTGGTCTGTATACTAATGGGTTCTCTAGTTTGTGTATCAAACTAACTGTCAGTTGATGTGACCTATTTTGGCCTGACCCAGTGCTACTAATAATAAAGACCTGAACTGAAAATTAGGAAGAGGATAGGTCTGTTCTTCTTAGAGTGGATTAATTTTTAAATTTATCAACCTCATAAGCATTAGAAAGGAGCTAGGATTGAGATGCTGCCAGTATTGCTTCACCATCATCATTGCTTGTAAGGATAGGAAAAGGTAAGAGGTGGTTGGAGGGCATCAGAGAAGTAGGATTCAGACTAGGGTTTGAGTTCTGGCTGTACTAGTTACCAGCTGTGTGGCTTTGGAAGTTTATATCACCTCTCTGAGCTTCAGTTTCCTTTTCTGTAAAATCCAGATGCTAACACGATAATATGGATCTTTTAAGATTGCTATGGGCATAGGTGAGTTATTTATATAAAATGCCTGGCATTTGTACTTAGTACATGGCAGCTGCTGTTATTCCTTGATTTATTTATTCTGATAACTTGTTTTATAAAAATTTTATTCATTAAAATATGTTGTATTATAAGTAATATTTTTTTCAAACAACATAGGCACATAGATAGTAAATGTTTATTAGCTGGGTTAGACATGTAGTAAACTATCATGTCATGTTACTAATAACAAATAATGCCCTTTTGCTTTTAATTGACAGTAATCTTAGGTGACTTAAGCTGTAGTTCTAAGTGTAGTTTCTTAACCCTCCAGATAGCAACTACAAGATGTTTATTTCAGGAGTTGTGGGTTTCCTCTGAAGAGCATCAATTTGCATAATATTGCCCAGAGTTGGTTTCCTTGTTCTGAGCAAAGAGCTGTTATTACCATAGTAAAAGGAACTTAGTGGTCAAGGTCTTCGAACCCTTGGAAGGTGTAAGTTATGCAGAGACAGCTAATACAGAGTTCTTGGAAATACAAGAAGTGAATAGGGAATTTAGTTTTGGGATCTTCTCATTGATAAATAGCATTTATTATAGGCATTATTATTGCTTATAGTCTGTTGGATCCTTTGCAAGGGTTTTGCTTATAAGTACAATAAAAGTGCTTACAAGAAAAGATATAGGCACCATGATTATCTGAAAATTTTCAGAAGGGGAGCAAGGCAGGAAGGTGTTGGATGACTTCCTGAGATCACTAAGAGATTACTAAGTGGCAGAGCTGGGATTGGAACTCAGGTCTGCCTGAGCTCATTGCTCCAAAGCCAGATGAACTGACTGCTTCTCATTGCCTTCTAAGATTGTACAGAAGAGTTTCTTCTTGATCTTTAAACACTTGAAAAAATATAATTGATTAATTCAGATTAGAGCAAAACTATAGGCATTCAACAATTATTGATTGCTATCTAATATATGCAACCCTGGTAAGTGCCTGATAAGGGAAAGATAGAAATGACATGCTTTGCTTTTTTTGTGTGTGTGAAGAAGATTGGCCCTGATCTAACATCTGTGCCAGTCTTCCTCTATTTTTTATATGTGGAATGCTGCTATAGCATGGCTTGATGATCCAAACCCAGGAACCCTAGCCCCTGAAGCGGAGCTGGCAAATTTAATGCCACTGGGCTGGCCCCGACATGTTCTTTTTTTTAAGGAACTTGAATTCTGGAGTTAGGGAAACTCATACACAGCCAATTGTGTTACATTCATTAATTCATTCAACAACTGTTCATTGAGTGTCCTCTATGTGTGCCAGAATGGTGTTGACCCTAAGAAAACAATGATGAACAAAAGGAAGTTTGGTCCCAGGCTTCATGGAGCTTACGAGTCTAGCAGGGGTATTATGAACTGATCTAAGCCATTTTGGTCATTTATAATCAGATATTAGTAACCCCCTGTGATTAGAGCTGGGTGACAGCTTACAGCCCTTCTCCTCCATAAACACTTTACCATAATAACACACTATTCTGTGTTACCATAAAATTCTGACGGAATTTGCCACATATTTATTAGCAGGCAGGTACAACGCAAGTCATGCAATCTGTTCCTGTAAGCTCAGTGAAGTCAGAGCTCTCAGACAAGCACCTTGCTAGAAAGTTTCCCTTGAGACAAATGTAGCAGGGTTCGCTACTCTCTGGTTAGACTTCTGTTACAGCATCTGGATTCAGGTTTGGGTAGAGCCCTCGGCCGAGACTGCCTACTCCAGTGGCGCAGGATGCTAGGTTGGTGAGAGATTTACACTTGGTTCTCCCAAGAATGGAGGTACCTGTATGATGTTTCTAATCAGCCTACATAGTTTTAACACTATGCATTTTACCAACGAAAAATTATTTCTGATCTTCCTTGTACTGATTAACAAACCCTCTAGTGTTGATCAGAAGAAAGATAGGTGGAGGCATGTAAAACCTGCTTCTAGAGCAGAAATTCTTAACCTGTTTTTGCCATGAACTTGTTTGGCAGTATAATAGTCTGTGGACCCTTCTCAGAATAATCTTTCAGAATGTAAAGTGCCAAGGATTAGAAAGGAAACCAAATATAATGAAAGAGTTATCAGAAATATTTTTAAAGACATGATACGGTAGTATGTGCTTCTTTATTACTGACACGATGTAGTGTTGGGAATAATTGCTTTGATTTGAAAGTTGTGATGAATGTAAATACAAAATATTTGCAATAATTATAATGTGTTATGAAAATATCTGATTTCTATTGGTGACAAAGTCACTACTAATACTGTAATTTATTACCTATCTTAATAATTGAGGGTGATCAGTTAGATATTAGTGAAAAATAAAAGTGTAACTTTTTTTCCCGTTCATCTTTATAGATGCCCATTCTTTCTGTCCAGTTTAACAATCCTACACTAGAATGTACATTCTTTTATTTATTTATTTTTTTTAAAAGATTTTATTTTTCCTTTTTCACCCAAAGTCCCCTGGTACATAGTTGTGTATTTTCAGTTGTGGGTCCTTCTAGTTGTGGCATGTGGGATGCCGCCTCAGCATGGCTTGATGAGTGGTGCCATGTCTTCGCGAAGGATTCGAACCGGCGAAACACAGGGCTGTCGAAGCAAAGTACTCGAACTTAACCACTCAGCTAGGGCGGTGCTGGCCCCTAGAGTGTACATTCTTGATTAGAATCTTTCATGTGCTACCTAATCAACCCTGGAGTGTATGTTCGTGATTAGGATATCAGATATTAACTAATTTTCCCTACATGTGGATTAGAACTAATACTTGGATTTATTACCTTTTCTTTTCATAATTTAGTAGAGATGATGAGACTGTACAAATAAGGAATACAAAAAGTGTGTGAAGAGTTCTGTAGGAGAGAGCTATGAAGAGCTATGGGATTATGCTTAAGTATTTTAAAATAAAGACAAGAGGATCTTGTCTAAAACAAAGACAATATGATAAGAGGATCTGGACAAACGTGAATGCAGTGATGTATGCTCTGGGTGTTGGAAAAAAGTGGGAAGAAAGAATGAAAGTTGTAATTACTATAATTCTTTAAGTCAAAAAGACATCACAGAAGAGTATACGATTAGGGCTTTGTTCTGTTTGGTTCATAAATTAAGATATTTTAGATACAGAGGATAGCATGACCGTGGGGGGAAGGCGGAAAGGCAGAATGAAGCCACACATGAAGGAGGGGAACGCAGAGAAGGTTCTTCCGCACGTGAGTGACATAATTATCCAGCCACGGTTATAAGCGCTTTACACGTTAAGTTATTTAACCTCACAGCAATCCTATTATAATTTGCATTTTACCGATGGAGAAACAGGCATGGAGAGATTAAGTATCTTGCCCAGAGTCAAAAACCAGGCCTGTCTGCCTCCGCTGGATTCAAAATGACTCAATGCAAGGTTACACTGATGATGGTTTGGAGGATAGATTAGGCTGGGACACAACTGGAGATAGGAAAATCAGGTCAGAGAGTGTTAAAATGATACTGACGAGAGATGCTAAAGGTGGCCTGAACACTGAGCATTAAAGATAGATGGAAACAATTTTCCAGCTTGGAAATCTACACGTTTATTTTTTCAAGTTAGACAACATCCACAAGATAGGAAATGAAAGTCCAGTGTTTCTGAGTGGAGATTTTTATCAGCTAATTTTAAATATGTACTTGGCTGGATCAATTCCTGTTACAAGTATCTCTCCCCAACTGAAGAATGTTCATTATGGGCAGGCTTTTATTGTAATCACCAGTTAATGTTTACACTAAGCACCCCCTTAGCCACTTGTCTGGATAGAACACCAGTGGAAAGGTTTCTAAATGTTACATTGTATGGTGACTAAGCTAACAGTTGTAAAAGATACTTATACCTCGTTACAGCAAAGGAAACATTCAAAATCTGGCTCATTTGCTAGCATCAAACTAATGGTCTGATTTAAACTATTGTTTCTGGCTATTTGCTAGTTTGAGAAAACTGAGAGAAGTGGGAGGGAAAGTTTTAGGTCAAGGGCAGACTAACAATACCTTCAGGATCTGGAGCAGGATTGATTCATCTTTGATGTAAAATACAGCAAACCCCCTGGTAAGTCTTGACTTAATAGGCCCGGAAAAGAGGTTCTGGGCAGTATTGTGAGTTCTCTAATAAACAGATTCAAGAGGGCTCAAAAAATGTGAACTTACATGACTGCCTGGTAGATAAATAACCAGGGTTTGTAATTCTCCACATCGGAGACGATTGGAGCTAAGTAGCAGTTTATAAAACATACCTAATCCACATTCCCCATTTACAGAGAGGCCAAGTCAATTGGTTCCTGGTCATAAAGCTCTCAATTGGCTGGGTCCAGATTCAGTTTGTGGCCTCCTTGATTTGACAGACATTTCTTAGGAGCCTGTGGGCAGGTTTTCCTCATCCACATAACGCTTCTAGTTCTTTCATCACTTTCACAGGCTCTGGAGAGAGGCCTCTTTATCTCAAACTCCCTGATATTTCTGGTCAGAAGTATTGTTCTTTTGTTTTTAATCTACGATAAAGCAATGAGGATTTTCAAGTCAGTCAAGACTAAATGTTCAAATTTTCACCCCCATAGTCACTCATATATGTTCTTCTCTGCATTCCCATTTTTCACTTCCATATTTTTAGTTTTCACTTTCATGTTGACAGACTAATGGTCTGATTTAAACTATTGTTTCTTAATAAATAGCATCTGTTTAAGTTTAGTTGTTAATTGCAGTTATCAAATTTTAGATTTCCAGGCTGGAAAATAAAGAAGCAATTCTTTTCTATTCTAAATACTCATCCCCAGGAAAAGCTATTAATTGGAAGGCAGTGCACTTTCAAACAGCCAGAGCAGGAGAAGTGGAATTATTCTTTGAGCACGCATCGACTAAATGCACAGATAAAATTTTTATGCCATTTCTTTCAGGTTTTTGATGTACCTTTTTCAGTAAGAATTCAATAAGGTAGATAAAACTTATTTTATTAAATCATATCATGAAGTATTTATTTCAGTTACACTCAGTCCTCATCTTGTTTCAAGCTGTAAAATATTTTTTGCTGCCTGTTAACAAAAAACATTTTATGCCAACTGCTAGAGTGGTTTACAGTGCTGTATACTCTTCTCTGTTATTAAATACATAAGAAAAGTCTAATCTTGATGTTTAAAAAGGTTAATGGTCTTCTTTCTCATTCTTATTTAATTATTTTCAAAAACCCAAATGCCAGAGTTTGATACACACATTTACCCAAGGAATACCACCTCTTTATCAGACTCCTTGTTTTGTAAATAGCTTCTAGTTTTAGTTATACATTAAAGTTTATTATTGCAGATCAGTTAATGAGAAACAGCATATTGATCTATTTTGTCTTTTATCCATTTTAAATTACTAGATGTGTATAATTTAAATCCTTACTTGATTATTTTGAATAATCTATCTTACAAAATGTATTCCATGATAAAGATCTCCTTGAAATAACTTAAAACTTTTATTTGAATTTAAAAATAAGGTCAGGTTATTTTGTACAAAAGATGTTTGATTTACCTAATTATTTTGATAAAATAATCAAGATTTGATAAGATATGTAAGACAAAGATTTGATAATAAAGCCACATTCTAGTTAGATTATAAGGCAAACTTCTGTAAATTGAATCCGCTAAATATACAGCTTCAGTGTTTTGAGGAAAATAATATTTAAAACACATCATAAGATGAAATCATTTTGTTAAATAGTATTCTTTTGTCAAAGGTGTAGCGAAGTTAACACAATTTGATTTTCTCAACCCTGAGTTTCAGAGGTTAGGTACAGTTCCGCTAAGTGAAACAATAGCAGGTGTAATTAACTTGATAAGTTATGATAAAGTCTTTGGCATCCATCCAAGAAAATGAGTACTCTGTCATCTGGGTTACAACTCCTTTTGCATGTCAGATAGTTTCCAAATCTTTGCTTTCAGAGGACCTAATTGGTTTATTAGCTTATAGATAATTAAAAATAATATTTGATGTTAGTTGATTATATGATTCATTTTGGGCACGTATCATGGCAGGAGTGTAAAGATTTGAGTGATGTTGCTATAAACAACCTCTTTCCAGTTCCACCCCCTTATATTTGACCAAGGTTTTCAGAGCTTTACTTCTGTACAAAATAAAATAGGAATGGAGTGAATGCTCTGTGCTGTCTCATTCCTGTAGTAAGTCATACTCATTCCGTGGATTCATTTCATTAAAAGATGCTTTTCCAATACAGTTTTTACTTTTTATGTTTATCAAAATTTGTAATATGTTTTGTTCTGATCAGTCATGTGCTACTAATAGTGCTGATAGCTCAATGCTGAAGTAACCAGAGAAATTTAAAATTTTAATTTATATAGTCATTTTTCCACAAAAATGATAGCATGGTTAAAAAATGACTTTACATTAGGATAAAATACTTTGCAGAAAATGGAATGGGAATAGTTCATGGGAAAAAAGTAAAGTGTAAAATTTCGGACTATTAAAGAAGAATTTTTCCATTAAAAAAATTACTGATAGTATCAATACTAAAATGTCATTACCCAAATTTACAAAAATTTGTGTTGGATACTGATGGATATATTTAAAGGAATTTTATTTTAAAATACAATATTTCAGAAATTATATTTTTTTGCAGCTATTTAAACGCATTTTTGGAAAATTTTATACGTCAGCTTAAAAACCTATGAGGAGGGGCTGGCCCTGTGGCCGAGTGGTTAAGTTCGCAGGTTCTGCCTAGGTGGCCCAGGGTTTTGTCAGTTTGGATCCTGGGCGTGGCCATAGCACCACTCGTCAGGCCACGCTGAGGCGGCATCCCACATGCCACAACTGGAAGGACTCACAACTAAAAAAAATATACAGCTATGTACTGGGGGGCTTTGGGGAGAAAAAGGAAAAATAAAAAAATCTTAAAAAAAAAATATCCATGAGGAGTTACAAGATTTTTTGGGGGGGGGGGGGTACATGAGCAAGAAAGCTTGAAGAGTACTCTAGGCAGTGTACACATACCTTGATTTATTAATTTTAGACATATATTCGCTGACTCCCTGAAGAAGGTTTAGCTTATATGTACAAACTTTTTACCTCTTTTGCTACTGTTTGAATTTTATATTATTTTTATTTCTTCCATTAGTCTTTTCTATGATGTTTTTACATAACATATTGAAACCTGTATTTCTTATTAAATCAGCTTTAAATATTATCTCTTCATTCCTTCTTTACCAAGATGAGGACCTTGCCCTTTCCTTTTTCTGTCCCATTTCACAACCCACTTGCTTTATGCATCGGTTGACATTATTTCATATGTATATGTGTATGTATCCATCTATCCCCCACCCATCTGCCCGCTTGCCTGAAGCCATCCAGCTGTCCATTTATCTATGTCTCCAACTCAGCACCAGACCACATAGTGTGTTAGGGTTGCTTGTCCTTCTCTGGCTTCATTATCACAACCCATTGGCTATTTGATGGAGTATGTTCTAGCATAAAGTTTAAATAAATTCTCTTTTCTTAAATTCCATCAGTTGCCTCAGATTGTACCACATTTTTGTTTGCTTTATATTTATTTGGGCCATGACTCACTTGAATATCTTTTTATGTTTCCTGCAGTTCTGTTTGCTTTTTTATTCTGTCTTTAGCATATTCTTAAATTTTTCCTCTCAAATTCTTAGCTATACCGTTCTGTTAATTTCCTCCAAAGATCTCTGTCTCAGAGCCTCCTGTCTGGTGGATGCTCTTCAGACCTGCTCCTATATAACTGTTATTTGGAATTCAGTGAAGAATAATTAATATTTTCTGGCTCTTTAATTTTTAGATCATAGTTTCTTAATGTAACTGGTAGTTTAGAGTCTAAAGTGTAACAATATTCGAAGGACAAGATGTTGACAAAGAATATACATAGGAAAAGTGGTATCTGAAGATTTGAGGAGAGGCCTATAAGGAAAGATTTTATTTTAGACAGGATGTAGTCATGGTTAACCTAACTCCTAGTCTCTCATTTCAGTAAACATTCATTGAATGCCTGCAATTTGGCAGGCACTGGTCTAAATTTAGGTGCTGAGACATCCAGATGAAGGAGCTAGTGTTGAGGCAGCAGGCTGGAGAAGCACCTGTAGGCAGTTCATAATGTGTCTTATAAGGAAACATATTCAAGGAATTCTGGGAACCTTATATGTCATCCTTAATTGCTGTAATTCTCTTGTCTCATCCAGTAATAAGCAAGACATAACTGTGCTCCTAATGTCCCAAGATGCAGTGGGTCTTTCAGATAGGAAGCAGGTTTAAGAAGTTCAAGTTCAGTTGAGACCTGTAAAAGAGGGGGAGGAGAGAGGTGGTATTAGGAAAAGCCACCGAACTTTAACATTTATTCTTAGTGAGTGATGGATCTGATTAATACAGCAAAGTATAATGAACCGTCTTGAGGGGTGTGTCCCAACAGCCCTTGCCCTGGAAAAACCATGCTATCGCAAATGAATTTCCAGTTGGTAGAATATGACTGGGGAGATTTTAAACTAGGCACCTTAGTGCCTTGTCTCCCCTGGACCAGCTCTTATTCTGGAGTGTCCTTCAAGCTAGTTCACTGAAAAGTAAAATAAGACATTTGCACCATCTTATCACCGTAGCCAAAAAACATTCATCTCCTTTCTTTTGAAAGAGGTTCTTTCTTTCTGTTGGGATTTTAGGAAGCTCATACCCAGTATCTTTTTTCCCCATCCCAGTTCTGAGCTGGGGTAGTCACGTGGGTCAGTAAGCTAGAGAGATACAAATCAAAAATAAAAACGCTAACACCTGGTGCTTATCTTGTGCCGGGCACTGTTCTGCTCTTCATAGCGGTCCTATGAAATAGATTCTCTTATCTACATTTTACAGATAAGGAAAACTGGAGCATGGAGAGCTTAGGTTAGTTACCCAAGGTCACATTGTAAGTAGTGGAGCCTGGATTCAGAATCAGGCAATTTGATTCCAGAGCCCAGTCTCTTTGCTACCACTGTGTCTTCATCTCATTTCACCTTGGTCACTGAAGGAGCTGTTGGAGAAAATGGCCAGGTAGGTTTCCTGATCTCTCACCCCTGAATTACGGACTTCCCCAGGCATAGGCAAGCTGGACAATTGCAGGCCTCCCTTGTAGAATGGGGGAGCAGAGCCCGTGGCCCCAGTTCCTTCCCTTGAACACCACCAATTTGATAGTTCACCCTTCCTTTCCTCAGGAGGACACAGTGGGGGGGCTTAGAGACATCAGGAGTGTTACTTGGAGTTGTTCCCCGTGGAAACATGAGCAATGAGGAATAAAATATCCTCTCCCCAGCACTCTCCATTCATTTAAGACCACATCTTTTTTTGGGGAGTTAGCATAGGTTGGGCTGGAGCTGGAGAGAGGGTAGCCTTCCCAGACAAGATTTAAACCAAGCTTCTGGAGCTCACACAGCTTCGCTCTGTGCCACTGTACATACTCATCACATAAGTTTCCCTAGTTTGCATCCCACTTTCTTATGCTGCCTGCTGTGTTTGAAGGCAAGGGAAAAAGCAAACAACAAACGAAAACCCAAAATCAGGTCATTTTAAACAGCAGTCCTTCCTGAAACAGGCAGAGTTGTCTTTAACTTGTTCTCCCACGTCATTTGCCAGAGAGAGAGAGGCAGAGTGTTACAGCAGAAACAGCATAGTGTTAGAGTCAGAAACCTTGCCCTGAACACATTGTTTAATCTCTCTGTGCTATTCTTTCCTTAGTACTGTATAAAATAGAGAGTGTAAGACCTACATTGTAGGGTTGGTTTCAGGATTAGAGCTAAAGTATACCATGTATTTGACCCACAGTAATGAAAGGTAGCTTCTCTTGTTAATAAAGATATGAAAAATACAGACTTAAACTTGTTTAATGTTTAAAAAATAATTCCACCAGTTTTACACAAGGAAGTTTCTTAGGCAAGTCTTGTTTTAACACTTCTGGGAAACGGAAATCCTGATTAATATTTGGGTATTTCATCTGGTTATCTGCAGACACGATCACATGTGAAGGTGAGTGCACAAAACTAATTTTCAAGTGTACCTCCTATATGCAGTACTGGTTACCGATATGTTGTGTGCAAATTGAGTTTTAAATTTATAAATTCATATCCTCGTTTACCTTTTTATTTCCAAAAGTCTAAACTTGCATTCAAAAGTTTCCAATGCTTTTTTCTTTGTCCGTCAAGTGAATGCATTCAAAGATTGCTGTGGCTTTCTTCAAAACATTTCTAGCTTAGTTGAAGAACACCTTAAATTCTGAAGGCGCACTGTTTCTTTAAGAGTTAGTTGGTTATTTCTTGGGACATGAAATAATCAAAGAATGCAGGTGTTTTTTTCCTTCTCTAGGATACCTCCTCCCCCCCTTCGCCCCCACCCCACTCCATGTTGCACCAAAATTAATGTATTTTGCTTTAGGTAGGCTGGAACACATTTCCTCCAGGTTTGTTTGCCTGTTCAGGAAACCAGACTTCATGGGGGAGGGAAGTAGGACCAAAGAAAAAACACGAAAAACTAATGCAGGGAAGGAAGAGCCACTATCCAACATTTACTTGAGCAACTTGGGCCTGGAAAGAAAATGCAATATTGATGATCTCACAAGACCTCCCTGGTTTTGATTTTGTCCCTTCAGCAGAGTATTGCTTCTGCCTTGGTTTGAAACCCCAATCTAGTATTTAATTGTTGACCTTGAGCAAGTTACTTAATCTTCCTGAGCCTCAGTTTCCTCACTTATAGGATCTATCCTTTAGAGTTGTGAGGATTCAGGAAAACAACGCATGGAATGCACGTACAGTAATAGTGCTTGGACCTGGCAAGAGTACATTTATTGAATCTGGATTTGAACCCTAGTCTGCCTAGCTCCCAAGCCATGTTCTTCCCCCCACATACATAGCATTGCACAGCAGTGTGAGTAGATTATGTAGGTAGTAGCCCCACCTAACCTGTAAAGTAGCAGAGAAGTTTGATGAGGTTAAGTAACTACTAGGCTCACAAAGCTGATGCAAGGCAGAACCATCCTGAACGAAGGGTTTCTACCTGCTAGTATAGAGTACTTTTCCCCATAGCATCGTGCTGTGAAGACACTATCTACAATATCTAATGATTTGTTATCAACTGCGTTGCAAGCTTCTTGAGGATGTTAGCTGTTAAGTCCAGGTACTATCTGATTATAGATGCTTAAATAGTTAGAAACTTGAGACTTAATACAATAAAGATTACTTTAGCATAATGATTCAGGTGTATGTGTTGAGTCACCTAGTGTGGACGTGAGTAATTAAATATAATTTACTAAAATAAATTTATGCATATTGAGTTCGGTCCAAAAAAGATTGGCCTGAATTTCAGATGGGCAGTTTTGGACATATGGATCATAAAACAGGTATTAAATGTGAAATTAAATATATGCTGACCATATAACCCAGCAGTTTTACTCTTAGGTATCCAAGGGAAATAAAAATGATTGTCTACACGAAGAAAGTGAAGGAGCTCAGAAGTGGTTTAAAGAGGTAGAAGGAATGAATGAAATAATAGTTAGAAATGGTACTGAGAAATAAGTATGAATGAGAGTAAAAAAAATGTAAATTTGACCATGAGTTTGTCAATCCTTATAATAGTCTGAAAATATGGATGGAAACTAGATTGTGAGAATGTTTCTGTTCTATAAAGCGAAATATAAACATGTCTTAAAAGACTCTCGACCTCATTGGTCATTATGGAAATGCAAATTAAAATCTCAGTGAGATGCCGCTTCACGCCTGCTTGCACAGCTGTGTAGGACAGACAGCGCTCAGTGACGGTGAAGATGTGGAGCAACCGGAACTCTCTCGTATCGCTGGTGGGAATGCACAACGGTGCATATACTTCGGAAAACATTCCTAAAAAGATAGATATACACATACCCTATGATCCTACAGTTCTTCTGTTAGGTATCTAACAGAGAAATAAAAATAAATGTCTACACAAAGACTTGTTCTTGAATGTTCGAGCAGCATTATTCATAATAGCCCCACGCTGGAAACAATCCAAATGCCTATCACCTGGTGAATGGATAACCAAACTGCAATTCAGCTATAATAAAAAGGAGCAGAGAACTGAGAACATGCTACAACGTGGATGAACTTCAAAAACATGTGAAGTGAAAGACACCAGATGCGGAAGACCACGTATTGTATAATTCTATTTATATGAAATGTCCAGAAAAGATGAGGGCCAGAAAGTAGACCATTGGTTGCCTGGGGTTGGGGGTAGGGCCTGGCAGTGGCTGCAGACAGGCGTGAGGGAACTTTTTGGAGGGATGGAAATGTTCTCAAAGTAGATTGTGGTGAGGGCTGCACAACTCTATACATTACTTAAAGTCATTCAACTATTCGCTTAGAATGGATAATTTTATGGTATATAAATTATATCAATAAAACTTTAAAAACTACATAAACATATGTTTAAGATTGTTAGGTTGTTTATATCTTTAAAACTATTGGATCTTCTAAAGACATCAGAATTGGTAGCTCTTAAGAAACAGCCAAGGTTTTGGGGCTGGCCCCGTGGCCGAGTGGTTAAGTCCGCACGCTCCACTGCAGGCGGCCCAGTGTTTCGTTGGTTCGAATCCTGGGCGCAGACATGACACTGCTCATCAAACCACGCTGAGGCAGCGTCCCACATGCCACAACTAGAAGAACCCACACCGAAGAATATACAACTATGTACCAGGGGGCTTTGGGGAGAAAAAGGAAAAAATAAAATCTTTAAAAAAAAAAAGAAACAGCCAAGGTTTTAACTGAACTCTCTCTCTTCTGTGATTTAGTACTTAATTCCTCTTCCCAGTCTCCCTTCAGCAGCCAGTCATTGGCTAACTCACGTAAAGTGTAAAGAAACCTTTACACTTTGTAAATGGTGGCTGTGCAGTATAATTTAAAGAATCCTTTTCGTCTAATACAGGAATTTCATTGGTTTGTTTGGGGTTCTCTCTGGCTCTTGCTGGTCCAGGCATTTTTGGTTCCTCAAAACGTCTATCTCTATAGCTTTGTTCTTAGGCTGGAAAATGTTGCCACTTCCTGCTGGTGGCCTCAATTTTTCCTCTTTCTGTATCTTGACTCTTTTCTTTATTCCAAAATGACTAAGGCTTTTAATAATTTGTTTTGCCTTCCATGTTATGTCTTTGCCTGTTATTTATAAACATGGAAATGGTGGAAGCATGGTGTATTTTTGGTGATGTAAAACTTATTTCTAATGGGAAATGTTAGCATATGGTGAACAAACACAATTCCTGCTTACAAAAAAAAAGAAGAGAAAGGCTGTCATAGCTGTACAATGAGCAATAGGTATCTTTTCCTTCAAATTTCAGGCTTTTAGTAGAACAATGGTAGAATATTTGGGTCTGTGACATGTAGTAGATAAATCCAATTAGTTTCTGAGAGAAGAGATTAGTGTTAATAGTGTAAATAACATTGATTTAAAAGATACAAATTCAAGTTTGATTTAGAGGTGTACAGTGAAAATAGTCTGTTCATCTTGTCACATTTATCTTTGTAGAGCTTTCTAAGTAATTTCCAAATATCTTATTTCTAATTCTTTGTTCTGTGACACACTTAGCATTATTTTAGTGTCTTATGATTTTTCTCCACACGTTTCCCTCCAGTGGTACCTCAGATGATGAGATTTCTTTTAATGAAAACAAGAGTGTTGTGATTCATCAGTGCTGTTCACCACGAGCTTGAAACGGGGACGTTGCTGTCTGTGTGCCTTCTGTTTACTCCATTTTTATAGCACCCGGCAGTTTGAATGTGGACTTTGGATCAGGCAGACACTAGGTTGAATCTTAATTCCACCTCCACTATAGCTGTGTTAATTTCTGAGTGCTAATTAACTCAGGTGTAAAATGAGGATGCTATCTCAGAGGGTTACTATGTTAGAGATGGTGAATGTAAAGTACTTGATATAGTGCTTGGTGCTCAGTTATTATTCCGTAAAAGCAGTTCTGTGCTAAGCTTGTATCTACATGATTCCAGGTTAGACTAGTCCAAGTTGAATGAGCTGTTGCCTCACCTTGGTGTGAGTGAGACATTGGAAACTCCTCATGAGTCCTTTACTTATGGATCAACTAGATCTTGGCTTGTTTTTAAGCTTTGTTATTGGGGCCATGGTAGCCTTTATTGTAGGTCGAGTTTAATAAATTTTGGCCACTCTGGGCTCTATACCAAGTGCCACCCTAGTGTTAAAAGAGTTCTTTCCACTGTGGCTGGTTATAACTCACATCTCTAAGCCCCGTGTGAGTTCTGGAAATGGTTCAGTGTATACCTACTTCTCCAGTAGTACTTCTTTCCTGGATAGCTTTTATGGACTCTTGGAGTCTCCTTCTGCACCTGCAGTTTAGTATTCAGTCAAAGACAGAAGGGGACCCCATGCAGATTCCTGGAGTTCTTCCTGTGGATTGCTTTCTTCTCCCCGGCCAGCAAATTCCAGCTGCCTCAGCTTCACAGATCTCCAGTTGCTGTCATCTCTTGGTAGGCCACCGTGTTCCGGCTTGGATTCCCTCTTCATGTACCAAGTGTCTCTAGGAAGAAAGCCTGGGCAATTAAAGGGCCCGCCTCACTTGCTTTCCTTATCTCTAAGATCATAATCCTACACTGCCTGTTAGCCATTGTCTGAAAACATTTGCTTCATATCTTTTGTCCAGTTTTCTTGTTTATGGCAGGAGAGTTAGAACCAGTTACTCAGTCAAGGCTAGAATTTTGGACTTATATTAACCAGCTTGCTGAATGTTGAGGAGAAACATTTTCTCCTGATCTTATGGCAGACAGTAATTGGAAGTCGTGTGCTCTACCGGGCTCTTTTAGCAAATGGTGCTTTTGTGCAAATTAGGAGAAGATGGCCCCTCTGGCCAGGCCGATTAGAAGAAGGCATCCCTTCTGAGCTGTCGCAGCTTCGGGAGAACCAAACGGTGCCTTGTCTTTGAGCCCCTTCTTTTACTGTGACCCCTTTAGCGCTTGGCCATTGTAGCAGGGGCTGTGCGTCGGCCTCCACTGCTCCTCTGGGCCAGGTGCGTTTGTGAAGTACACAGACATACATGCGCATGCTTCGGCCAGCAGTCTAGCTTTACCTGGTACAACTCTTCCTCCCGCAGCATTTAGTTTGGAAACTGCTGGAGGGCAAATGAAAATTAATACTGTTTTTCTGGAACACTTGTACTCCTACCTGTTTGTACTCTACTTGTACCTCATATTTTTTTTTAAAATATTTTTATTAAACACTACAGTTTCTTTTTTTTTTTTTTTGAGGAAGATTAGCCCTGAACTAACATCTGCCGCCAATCCTCCTCTTTTTGCTGAGGAAGACTGGCCCTGAGCTAACATCCATGCTCATCTTCCTCATATTTTATAAGCCTGCCACAGCATGGCTTAACAAGTGGTGAGTAGGTCCACACCCGGGGTCTGAACCGGCAAACCTTGGGCCACCAAAGCAGAATGTGCGAACTTAACCTCTATGCCTCTGGGCCGGCCCCTGTACCTCATATGTTGATGAAAACTCTCTGAAGACTTTTTTTCTGTATTCCTCATTCAAAAGAGGGGTTAAATAAGTTTGGCAAGAAATTAAAGGAAAAAGACAAGGAAAAAGGTCATTCATGTTATTTTATTTTGAATCACCATGGTAAGAAAAAGTCTCAGGAACTCTTTTTAATAAATATTTTAAGACCAAATATTTCCTTTTCAGTTCTCATTAGTTTGTCTGAAGCAAATGTTATCTGCCACACATTTTGTTTCTGTCAAACTAAACAAAGTGGAGCCCTATAAATTTGGGGGGAATATGGTATTTTCTGGGAGTCGTTATTTTGGACAATGAGGCTAGAAGGAAGTGGTGTTGGGTGTGTGTGGGTGTGACCTCACCTGAAAAGGATCAGAACAAAGTTCTGTGCCGCTGTCCCCGTACGAGAAACATTTAAGCACATAGCCTCCGTGTCGGGGGTTGCTCTATAGGACTGACTGTCCTCTGGAAGGGTATCTGGAATTCAGGGGGGTTTTGGCAATTAAAAAAAAGTAGAATGAATGACAATTCTGTGAACTTTTATTTTTAGATTCCATCCCCCTCGTGTCTATTACCCTCTTTTCTTTTTATTGAGATATAATTGACACATTATATTAGTTTCAGGTATACAACATAATGATTTGATATTTGTATATATTGCGAACTGATTCACCACAATGTCTGGTTAACATCCATCACTATCTATAGTTAGGAATTTTTTTTGTCTTGTGATGAGAACTTTTAAGAATCTACTCTTTTAGCAACTTTCAAATACACAGTGCTCTCTGTCTTAATTACACTTCTCATTCATTCTTTGATCCGCTGTAGTCTGACTGGTCCCACTGCTTCCTGGTGCTCAGAGTAGATAATGATCCTTTAGGTGCTGACCCTGGATCCTTTTCAGCCCTAGGAGCTAGTTCAAGAGTGGACATGAGGCTCATCATCTAGCTACTTGCCCAAAGCTTGTGCCATGTCCTGTTGATTAGTACAAGGGAACAGAAACAACATAAGGTATCTTGTGAGTTATATTCTGCTTGGAGAGGAGAGTTCTAGTGAGGACGCATCTCACAGAATCACAGGGGAAATGAGCTCAAGGAGTGTAATTAAAGCAGCTCTTTGAATTGGTCTTTGAGAGCTACAGTCTAGGTCCTGCTGTGTTAACCTCCTGTCTCATTGGCCTTTGTGACATTTGACTAATGCCAGCATGGGATGCACCACAAGGTAGAAGGAGCTCATTTCTTGGATTTCCGAGGCTTCAGCAGGTTGTACAGCTGTGAGCTGCAGAGAGTAAATGAGTTGTGGCTGAGTCCCCGTCAACACTGGGAGACACACATCACAAGGAGCCTCTGCCCGCTCAGTTTGCTTGCTCTCTCAAGAGTGTTTGATCCTGCTGTGCCCCTTTCTTCTGTCGTTGATGAGGCCACTCTCACCTGGTTTTCCTCCTTCTTTGGCTATTCCTCTTCAGTTTCTTCTGAAGGTACTTTATTATAGAAATACAAATTCACAAGGTAGTGTTATTTTCTTATTTTGCTGTTGGGTTTAATTTAATTCAGTCCTCAGTGCCTACCTTATTTCTTATCTAAAATGTTAGTTAATCAGCCTGTGGAAATTAAACCAAGACCACGCAAATGAGAATAAACAGGCTGTTTATTCAGAGTTTGCTATAGCAAGGGAGTCAGCCGTTGTGAGTTGTGTTTGGCAGAGACTCAAAGGCAGGCAGGGGAGTGCAAAAGCATTATAGTAAAAAAACAAAAAAACAAAAAAGGAAGACTTCAGGTGTGCTCTGGTGGAGGTTGTTGGCATGGGGAGCTGGAGGCTGGGTAAGTAGAAGCAGGTGTCGTATGGGATTGGTTTGGAGAGCATATTTGGCTTTTTCTAGTTGGTACTGAATTGTAAGCAGGGGCAAAAATTGGGAAGCTGGCCGTCATTGACCAAGTCCTGACTGTTCTGGGTCAATTGCTGGCAGAGATTGCGGGTTCTAGTGTTGTGTATGGTCTGGTCATTGTCCGTTTGTATATTCAGTCTCTCAAGCCAAACACTGGGTTAGGACGTGAAGTTCCATAGCTCTGAGGGAAACATCTCTACAGCACTGTTTCTTAACCTTTTTTGAGTTATAGCCTCTTTTGAGAATCTGCTAAAGGTGGCTCCTCTGCTCCTGCCTCCCTCCCAAAGATTCAGGAATTCACAGGCCCACTGAGGCGCATCCATGAACCAAAGATCTCATTATTTTCACGCATATTTAACAACTTCATCATTTTGTTGCTGTAATACAATATTTTGTTCACGTGAATTTTTGAGTATTACCTTCTTCTCTATACCTCAGGAGTCATTGTTAATAAGTATATATGCAAATGTGTTTAAACAGCACCATTTTACACAGTAATCCGGGGAGGTGATATGCTAGATAAGTCAACATTCTATGATACTGAGGAATAAGCTGATTGAACACCAAAAAGTTTGAACTTTTTATTGTTTTAACTGATTTTTATAAAAAACTTTCTAAAATATATCTTATTTCCCTGACCCCCCCCCCCCAAAAAAAATGTCGATGAAAGATATGGCTTAGATTCTTTTTCATGATGAACTGCAAACACATGATTTTCTAATGGTTCAAACATCTGATTTTGCTAGATTGTAAGCTCCTCCAGGGCAAGGACTTGTGCCTTATTGTCCTCATTCTGCAATCACTTGTGCTTTTCTAGTTAACATTTCTCTTCTTTTCGTCCCTCCGAGCAAACACTGATGGTTCTGGTAAGCCATCACTTCAGACTTTCCCTGAATTGTAAGGTTGTGAGAGGGAGACAGATGAGCCAAACTCATCTGGTCTATAAGCTTATGTTGCAGTTACAATATCAAGTCTGTAGGCCCTCGTCTCTGCCTGTGGAGGAAAACATGGCTTCTGTTTTTCTCTATTTCTGGAAGCATTTTTTGCTTTTGATTCAAATGTATTCTGAATAGTTGATAAATGGAATTCCAATCTCTGGTTAAAAAGGCAAATTATTGTGTATATCTAATAGTAAATATTTTTTGGATGAGTGTCAGAACAACAGAAGAATTATAGAGACCCTGGGGATACTTAACAACTGAACAATTTAGGCAAGTTTGTCATCTCTTGGTAAATTCCAGCAAACATTATTGAGTGCCTACGTATGTCAGGCATTAGGAAAACAAGAAGAATGGAACATGCTCTGTGCTCTGAGGGAGCTCACCATCAAAGAGGAGGCGATACAGCCACAATACTTTCTTAGCAAAGGAGACCTAAGGGACTTAAAAGTTCCTAAAAGGGGACAGGGAAGGTAACTTTTTGTTTTTTGAAGGACAAGAAGCTATCACCAGGCCAAGATGCAGAAGTACACAGGTAACCGGAAGTACAGACGTAACCAAGCCTAAAGGACACAACAAGTCCAAATATGAGTAAAGCACGAGGCATTGGGGGAGGGGTGGTAGGAGATGGAGGCCAGACAGGTGGGAAGAGGTGATATTGTGAAGAGCCTTTCTTGCTTGTGGAGTTTGAATTGTTATCTTGTAGGGAATAGGGAGCCAGGGAAAGGTTTTAGGCAGAACTATGACCTGATCACATGTGCGGTTTAGATACACACTGGATGTGTGAAGAATTGTAGAGAAGAGCCTGGAGGCAGAGAGTGTGCAGGTGGGAAGCTGTGTGGTAGATAGGTCTAGAGGGGGATGAAGAAGTCAGGCATCACTGTGTCTGCTGCCCTATCCAAATGGCTCAACTCCCTTGCCGCCCATTGGTCTCTGCAAACACGATTCTGTGAAGCTTCTCCTGACCACCCTGGTTTTATCAGCCCCAGCTCCACTCTGTATCCTCCTTCCCTATGGCTCTTACTATATTATATATTCATTCATTCATTCATTCTATTGTAATAGAATTTAAGCTCTTAGAGGGCTAGGATTTTTGTCTGTTTGTTCAGTGTAGTTTCTCCAGTACTGAGATTAGCATCTGGTTTATAGTGGATAATCAGTAAATATTACTGAATGGAAGAGTGAATGTGAGAGGGAAATCGGGGATGGATTTGAGAGACATTTCAAAGACGAAAACCATATCTCAGGATAAGGATAAACACAGCAATCTTCAGTTAACTAAGCAGATGATACCCTTATAAGTAGTGAAGTATTTAGTTGGGGAATGCTTGGAAACTGGGTTTCCACTGAAGGACGCTAAGGAGATCTTTGGTAAGCAATGGATTTGGGGAGTAATTAGAATAATGAGCTAGAAATTTTCAGTTTTTCTCAACCTACTGACTTAAACCTCAAGTTAACATTGCAATCATGAGTCAAAATCACAGTAATGATGACATCTAACATTTTTGAGCATGCACGCACCAGGCTTTTTATGTTTTTTTTTCTCCTTGAGGCCCCCAGGCTTTCCAACTGAAGTCTGAATTCTAGACCCACCACTACTTGCAGTGAAGACAAGGGCTTTAGCTTTAATTCTGTCTCATAGCTGCTAATTCTAATATTACCGTTGCAAGTGACATTTGAGTTTGGGATTCCTTGTTTAGGGTTTCATAGCCAGGATTAAATGTTGGGATATTAAAGGGGATTGTATTGTTTATTGGGTGGGCAGAATCCGTAGTGTAGTCCTGATGTGATTGTGATGGCACTCTGGTTTAGGTTCTTGGGATTGGATATGGAAACATCCTCTTTTTTTGGTGTGAATTTGTGAGTCTGTATTTTCTTTGGGTATGAAGAAACCCTGTTCTACTTTTTTTCTTAATAGTGTGAATTTAAAACTCAGCCACCTGTCAGGCAGGTCCATGGGGAAGACAGCAGTAGTTCAGATCTAGCCAGTGTCACGTGTGGAAATTTAGGTCTAGCATTTCCAGATATTCTGAATTTTCAAGAGAATTCTAACGTGAAATCTGATTTTCTAGTTTTGGTAACTACTATGAGGACTAAACCAAATACAGCTGTGGGCTATACTGGGCCTGTGGACCTTGAGTGTATGAGTGTATGGATGCTGAAGTATAGATCTGCATCTAGAAAAGGTAAGGGGACGGGAGAGTTAGTTAATTTCATACTCAGTGAAAACTTTTTCGAAATAAATCCAATCTAATCAAGGAGAAATCCAATCACATTAATTTAATCAAGAAAACTACAGAAACATAGATTCAAAAATTAGAAACCACAGATTACCACAAATACTGAGAGAAGTAAAAATTATCAGAGCTTTCTTTTTGCTTAGAGTCTAAGAGTATTTCAATAATCTATCCTAATCTCTGTGTATACCTTGAAGTTAACATGTAATTATTAAAATGAATATTATTACTCTGTTAACATATGATGTGAAATGTATTTTATAGAAAAACCCCACAAGTGCATCAATATTGGCTTTCTTTGGCCAGATTTAAACTTTCTTATAGTGAAAATGCACAATGAATTAAAACTTGTGTGTTTGATAAGAAGAGGCAGGTGATTTGCAAATTATTGAGTTAATAGTGTATTCTTTGAATTATGCTATCACAATATATGGTAATTTGAAATTGTGGAATTTGTAAACCAGGGTTTTCATATTTCTAAAGTTTTGTGGTTGTAGAATATGCCACTTGTGTTTCAGTGGCCATATTCTTTGGACGTCCCTCTATTCTCAACCAGTTGTAGTTTGTGTAGGTGGGAGATTCTAACAGAAGGGAATTGTCAAACCGTCTTTTCTGTGGATTTAAAGAAGTTTCTCTAAGAAATATAGATCAGAGGTAGTGACCTGAATGTTCTTTCTTTCTTCCTTTTTTTTTTTTTTGAGGAAGATTAGCCCTGAGCTAACTACTGTCAATCCTTCTCTTTTTGCTGAGGAAGACTGGCCCTGAACTAACATCCATGCCCATCTTCCTCTACTTTGTGCGGGACACCTACCACAGCAAGGCTTTTTGCCAAGTGGTGCCATGTCCGCACCCAGGATCCAAACTGGCGAACCCTGGGCTGCCAAAGCAGAACATGCGAACGTACCTGCTGCGCCACTGGGCCAGCCCCTGTTGTTTCGTTTTTTTAGGTTCCCTCTCCCCTCACCTTCTGCGATACTCAGCACCAGCCATTTCTGACCTCTTCTTACATTCTGTGGGTGCACTTTCTGTCTTCATGTAATGTGTTTCATTTATAATTAATTCCTGGTTTCATTGAAGGTGGGATTTGTTTTTTGTTTGCTTCATTGTTTTGAGGGGTGAGTTTAGAGAGCAGAGATGGTGGTGGAAATGTTTTTATTCTATCAGAGATACTGTGATTGAGAGTAATGTAAGGGATCTATATTAGGTTGGATATTTAAGAAAGAGACATGTATGGAAATAATAATTAAGTTGAGAAATGACAAACGAATAGAAGTTAGCCTCAAGATTTCAAGGCAGAAAGAAAATCATATATGAAAGCCCTGGGACCAGAATACTGGGTATACTGGGACAATTAGAAAAAGGCCATGTGGTGAAATGAAGATGGTGCAAGATGTGGTTGAGATAGAGGCAGGGGCCAGTTCACCCAGAGAGCTTAAAAAATATTTCCTGAATAAGCAAAAAGCCTTGTGTTGGACACTGATCAATGCAGAAAGATGCACCCTGTCCTTCAGAAGCTTATAGTCTAGTTGGGGAGATGACCCATGTATTAAAAAGTTTCTGTCATGACAAAATGATGCATAATACATGAGCAGTAGAGATAGTTTTGGCTTATAGGAATTGGGGAAGGAAGACTTTTGGTTAGGGTTCTTATGGAAGGATTCCTGAGGGAGCTAGAATTTGATCTGAGCTTTTCTGACATGGGTAGGGCTTGAATAAACAAGAGTTGTTAGATGGAGTGGCATTATCTGAGTGCAGGTATGTGGAATATAGGAAGTACACTAGCTTGCTGAAGAGAAGGAATCTTCTAAGAGTGTGACATGGGAGATGACGCTCAAACCGTCACTTGAGTTACCTCTGAGGTACTGGTGGTCTGCAAGTGTCACTGACAGAAATGACAAGAAATAGAATTTGTTGAATGCTTTATGTTCATTTTCTTTTTGTAAATAAAAATTATACAAGTAATTCAGTGTAACTCTCATTCCTTCTACAGCATCCTCATCAGATGCTTCTCTATTCTCTCTTTAGATAATTCCACTGATGGGGAGCTGACTGTTTCTTAAAACAGTGCTAATTATTCTTTATTAAAGAGGCATCCCTGTTCTTCTAGCTTTCTCCAGTAGATCCTACCGGATTCAGCTTCTGACCTGATCTAGAGCAAGTCTGCTCCCCCACCCCCCGGCCCCGAAGCGTGTAAGTCCCCTCAACTCTGAGGATGGCGTCATGTCGTCTTTAGTCTTCCCTGTTCCAGGCTACAGATTTCCAGTTCTTTGATTTATTCTTTCAGTGGTAGTGTTTTCAAACCCTTTACGTCCTGAATGCTATTCTCTAAAATACTCCACCTTATCAATGATGCTTTTAAAATTTATTCTTCAGAATTGAACGGAGTATTCCAAATGTCGAGGAAACAATGAACAGGGCTTTTAGTGATATTTGTACTTTTTAAAATTGGCTAGATAAGCAAAGATTGACAAGGTTCCTTTGTGAGTCTGATAGTGTCTAAATTTTTAGTCAGGTCAGCTTTATTCCTTATATGGAAAGCACATCGGGGGTGGGGTGGCAAGGAAAAAATAACGATCATCACACAAATTGTTGTTTGGTTGCTGGTACTGCCAGCTAAGTCTGAAAAAGCAACAATATCATTACGTAGTATGGTTGTATTACAATAAGCTCTTTGTGATGTATACATCTGTTATAGAGTGGGTTGGAGTGGGATCTTATTAAAATACAGATTCTAAATATTTCTAATTGTGAAGATTTTAGAAACTTAAATCTTTAAAATTGAAAGTGGTGATGATATTTGGATATAATATTTGATTTTGGTAGTTGACAGCAGTAATCGATTTGTAACTCGTTATTCTATTGACATTGCTTTGTGTTTTCCGCTACAGGATACTGTGTGGTTTATTTTTGGATCCAATATCGATTTTATTTTTTGTCATGATCATAAATTTACAAAGATCACTAACTTATAGAATCATCAATCACTAAATTTCTTCTTGATGTTGTGGCATTCTAAAGATTAGGAATATAATTTGACTTAATTTTATGGTGTAATTTATTATTTAAAAGAGAAGTGAGCTCAGGCCCCTAAACCAGATCAGTAAAAAGAAGGAAGGAAGTAGCTTATTTGTAGATAACAGTTCTATCCAAAATAATGCAACCAAATCATTTGTTGTTTCCCAGGTCGTCCTCTTCCTAAAAAGCACATTTGTCCAGGTTGATTCATCTGGGTTGTTAATGTCTCCAGTAACTAGACAATCACCTTTTGAGAAACAGTAATTGTTGCAGGCTAGACTTATCAATGGATGCTAAAATTCGTGGGTGAAAGTGTGATGAGAAGCAGTATTTACATAGTCTCAAAGTCTCCTCCCAGGAGAAAAATGCACAAAGGAAAAATTAGTAATATTACACTCGAGAAACCTAGTAGATACAACTGTAACCAAGTGATCAGAGTTACCATCGTCAGTGATGGGACATGGACATCATCATGTACCTTCTGGTGTGATGCAGTGAGAAGGGCATGTCACTTCTGTGTCGTACTTGCCAAAATGCATAACCTGAATTTAGTCATGAGGAAGCATTAGACAAACCTAGGTTGAGGGACATTCTTCAAAATAATTGGCCAGTACTCTTCAAGTGTCAAGGTCATAAGAGACAAACTGTCCCAGATTGGAGGAGACATGCAGCTGCATGCAGTGTGTGACCTTGGACCAGAAAAAGAACATCAGTGGGGCAGTTGGTAAAAAATTTTTATAAGGTTGGCTCTAGATTATTTAATAAATCTTGTGTTGATGGTTAATTTCCTGGTTTTGATCATTGTAACTGTGGTTATATAAGACATTAACATTTGGGGAAGCTGGGTGAAGGGTACACAGGAATTCTTTGTACTACTTTTGGAACTTTTTGTAGGTCTGAAAGTATTTGAAAATGAAGTTAAACAACAGCAACAAAAAGTAATTCAACTCAGCTGAGAAACTACGACTTTCGTGCTTTTTCTTTCT
Source organism: Equus quagga (assembly GCF_021613505.1). Classification (NCBI taxonomy): domain Eukaryota; kingdom Metazoa; phylum Chordata; class Mammalia; order Perissodactyla; family Equidae; genus Equus; species Equus quagga. Next base: position 62,666,761 of record NC_060269.1, read on the forward strand.
GACGTCTCTCTTGATTGGTCAGGGGCTGGTTTGCTTTGCTTTCTAAATTTCTCCTGTGGTCTGGATAGCTGAGGTTTCTAAATAAGGGATTTTGGGAGAAGAGAGCCATTGCCACATTGGATTGCAGCTATACTCTGAAACATTTTGTTTAATTAATTAATTAACTGTATTTATTTTTGTACAGAGCTGTAATTACATCCTTGGGTTTCCAATGGCTCTGTAGGTTATTTGAGCTTTACTGTCGCAGCACCAGAATCCCTACCTGGAAACTTAGCTCTGTAATTAATTTACTGGTTTGTTTCTGGTTTTATTTTTATGTTCTGGATTCAGATTAGTCCCATGGATTCTTCTTCTGCTATTACCGAATACTACTGAATTTCCTATTTGTTGGTTGTCTGAGAAAGAGTTGAAATTTATGTAAAAATATTTTATTTAAACTTGTAGTATCATGCTAAATACCTTATTTTTCTCTCAGAAAAGACAGTCTGGAGTTTTTATAAATATAATGAATAAGTAAACTTACACTGGCACAAGCACCAAGTGGTGACCTTTTATTGGGTAATAATTAGAATGGAGGAAATTAATACATTGGGAAATATTTCAGTTAGCAGGAGCAGTTGTTAATGCATGACTCATAGATTCTTCAGAAGAAACTTGACGAGGCTGTTTTGACCAGTGTGGGAGAGGGAAAGAACATGGACTTGGAGTCAGAAGACCTAGTTTTACATCCCAGATCCATCACTGCTTGTTATTGTGTCTTGGACAGGTCATTTAACTGTTCTGAGCCTTAAGTTTCTCATCTGTGAAACTAGAATAATAATAGTATCTTGCAAAGTTATTGGGAGAGTTAAATGAAGTAGCATGCAATGTACCTGGCCTAACATAGGCATTTCATACATGCTGGTTCTGTTCTTACCTCCAGCTGGGTTTATAGGTAAGCTGCCTGTAATTGATGAGAATCTGCTTTGCTCATAAAGACCTATAAAAAGATGATAGCATATGTTTTGCTCATAAAGACCTATAAAAAGATGATAGCATATGTCAGTAACCTCTATCAGTATTCTACACGTCTTTTTGTCGGGAAATTTTTCTGTCTGTCTTATTCCAGAGAAATTATTTTCATTTATATGTTAGCACATTGGCTGTTACTCCAAAATCTATTAGACAAGTGTCACTCATTTGCTAGACCTGCCTTGGTGTTTTAGTATTCTTACCTGAAATCATTTGATACGAATAAATATTAAATTTATTTTAGAAGAAAATCTTTTATGAGACAAAGAGACAAGAAGATGTGTCGACAATTGGAAGGAAGCATTTCCATGTACAGTTTCCTTTCAAGTTTTAGGTTTGAGTTGGTGCTTTGATTTTCTGAGAGAGACCACTTATTCCTAAAGCTCTAGTTATTGTTCTATTTCACTCCAGTTTCAAAAGTACTTTCTTTTATTATTAAATTTTCTGATTTTGATATTGTATTGTGGTTATGTAAGTGAACATTATTGGTTTTAGCAATTACACACTGAAGTATTTAGGACTGAAGAAGCATGTCTGCAACTTACTCTCAGATATTAAAGAGATAATATATATGTGTGTGTATGTATATATATATATCTATATATAGAGGAGACGGGGAGAATGATACAGCAACTGTGGCAATGTTAACACTTGGTGACTTTGGGTGAAGGGAGTTCTTTATGCTGTTCTTACAGCTTTTCTCTAAGTTTAAAACTATGTCAAGGTTATATTGGATTGGGTTATATTCCTGTACCCCAAGGAGATGTAAGGGAGCGGCAGTTTTGGAGGGAGGGAGGTGAGAAGCACCTGGGTAAGCTTAGAAGAGTAAGTAATAGGTGAGTAATTCAGTAAGTAGTAATTCACTGGAAAAAAGTTAGTTGCTCTTTTAACTTTTTTTTTCGTAGCCAGAACCTAAAGAGATAGAGAGTAAGCTGCTGATGTATTAAAGCAGAGGAAACTACTTGGAAATGAAATCAGATGACAAAAAGTAAAGAATTTTTTAAGTATAAGGCATATACAAGAATAAGCAAAGTGCATGAAGCAGAAATATTAAATTTAAAAATTATCCAGTGCTCAGATAATCTTTCTTCTACTTGAGAGATACAAGTTAGTTTCTATAATTAGCACTTTACCATACTAGTAAATAGATATTAATTTATTCTTTATTTTAAATTGCTATTTGCTTTCAAAGTTAATATTTTGTGTTCTTTTTTTTCCCTAAAGATTGGCACCTGAGCTAACATCTGTTGCCAATCTTCCTTTTTTTCTTCTGCTTTTTCTCCCTAAATACCCCCAATACATAGTTGTATATATTTTGGTTGTGGGTCCTTCCAGTTGTGGCACATGGGATGCTGCCTCAGCACGGCCTGATGAGCGGTGCCATGTCTGCGCCCAGGATCCAAACCAGCGAAACCCTGGGCCTCTGAAGCGGAGTGCGCGAATTTAACCACTTGGCCACAGGGTTGGCCCCATTTTGTGTTCTTAATAAACGTTTACATGATGTTTATTATAATCATTTGACCTTTCAAAAAGAGTCTTCTAAACTGAAAAAAATCTTTTTAAACTTTCTCCCTTTTTTTCCATGTCAACGATGACATCTCTTTTGGGAACTCAGAAGCCAGCCAAAGGTAAGAAATTTGGTTTATTATGTGATGCTTGTGAAGATCTTATGTGGGTATTTTTGAAGTACTGGTAATTTTCTTCTCAAAAATATTTTGTGTCTGTCACTTTTGTAAAAGTAATGCCATCTGCCAGCCTATTCATAAATCTGAAGCCGTTTATTGGCACAGGAGGGACTGGAGGGTTATGGAAAAGCTGTATTTGTATTTTGACCAATTCTGGCCAGTCTCCTGGCAACTGCAACACAGATTCCTTTTGTGCTCTGCGTTCACCATGGATTGGCTTGAAACTGGTCGTTCCAAACTGTGGTTAGCACCATGCTATGCAGACTCATCCATGTGGCTCCCGAGACAGCTGGGGACGCATTCTCACGCCAACAGAAACCTGTCCTGGCCCACGGCTTCCTCAAGGAAATGTGTCTTCATCTTACATTGAAGCCTAGATTCTAAAGAAACTTCAGTGGGCCCATCAGTTCCTATGTCTCTGAAGGAATTTATAGGTGTGCCAAAGTGGGCACAAGGACTATATTTTTCAATTGACCATTTCCAGGAAATTCAGATTTTTATCTGCATTCTTGGAGTTTTGCTTTTGTTTTAGAGTCTGTGGTTGAATAGTAATTCCATTCTCTATTGTTGCTAAAATATGTATAGATGTGGTTGTTTGGGACTCTGAATGACTTTTTAAAATAGTTTAATATGGCACTGATTTCTTTATATATGTAAAACTAATTTTATTTTATCTTTTCTATGAAAATATGCTGCATTTTTTTTTCTTTTTGATAGAATAGAGGCTGGAGATTGCAGTAAAGATGTGAGGAAACATTACATGACTATTTAAAAACTATTCATGTTTTAATTCAACTGTATCTTAATGTTTAGAGAAAATGTGTTGACATAAAAAAATATGGAAGGACCAACACCACACTGTTAACATAGTGGTTACCTCTAGGGAGAGGTCCGCTTGGTGAATGGGAGACCTTTATTTTTAACTCTATGCTTCTATATTATTTGACTTTGTTACAGAAAATGTGTGTTTTTTCTCTGTTACTTGAAAAAAGGTGGTTTTAAACAAAGTTTTAAAGGAAAAATGTTTATTTGGAAAGAAAAGGGCTTGTTTGCTTTAGGAAATCCATGACTGGAAGATTCCTATAATTTACAAAATTGCTAAAACTTAAGAGGACCATTTACTGTCGTTAATACATAAGAACTAAGTGTTCGTTAGTTCCCAACCTTGTACCCGGCTGTGATGCTTTCGTATAATTGGGGAATAGAGCTCATCTAGCCTGGTGGTGGAGAGCCTAGCGGTGAGCGGACTGCTGGCCCAGAGGCTGGGTTCCAGTCCCAGCCCCCACCTGCCAGCCGCCAGGCTCTTCCCTTCTTCTCGCTCAGTGTCTTGTGATCAGGGCCAAGCACCTAGTGTCAGCTCTGCTCTACTAGAATTGAGAATAAGAAATGGAGTCGTTCAAGAAACCCCTAAATTAAAACAAAGAAAGAAATCAAAATAATAGAGAGAGCAGAGTGCTATTTAGAGCCTGATCTCTGTTAAGTCCACACATGTGGTGATGGGACTGTTGAAGTGAGAGCTAAGCTTACAAGAAAAGAATCAGGATGGTTTCTCTTTAATCTTGTTAAGAATAGAATTAAATAAAATTATAAGAGAGGAGAGTTGAAAGCGAGAACAGAGGAAACCTAGTTTGAGCCTCACATTTTCTTTAATCTCACCCTGCTGAAATGATTCTCACCATGGCTGACAAATGTAGTTTGAAAAGCAGCAGCCCTGCCCGAAATTCTGATACACAGTCCTTTGAGAACTACCTGCATCTTCCTTCTTCTTTTCCTCCTTTCGCTGCTGGAGAATTGCTAACCTAGTGAGCCACCACTACTGATAATACATGTTCAGCTTTGGACAAATGTTGAGGGTTAGTAATGTACAATGTAGAACTGCAGCTGGCGCGTGGCTTCTGGGCTCAGGGCTCCCCCTCTTCCTGCGAAAGGGGGCTTCTGCTTGCCTTTCTGGGCCAGCTTCCCCATCACTGCCCCATCCCACGGAACAGGTGCCTCCCCTGCCTGCTGTTTTGCACAGAGATATGGGTGTTCTGATCCTTCCCAGCTTTAAAGGCGTTTTTAGCCAGTCTTCCTGTTGGGTGCCCCCAGGGTCCTCTCGTGTTCGTTGAGCAGTTCTCCTGGTGCACTCCGAGAACTGCTCGTAGCTTTATAGCCATCTCCTTTTGCAGTGTTTTGGCCTGTGTTCTCCCTGTGGCTCCTACCCCAAAATACTCCCCATTACTCTCTTTGCAGCTGTTTTTCAGGGATTCTCAATTTCTGATCCAGGTACAAGCAAGCAATCTTGCTTTCAAAAACTTTCCTTTCCACTCTTCTTTCCTCTTTTCGTCCTTTCCCTCCCTCCCTCTATCATTTTGAATTAATTTCAGGTAGGAGGGGAATATAGGCATGCATACTTAATTCACCATCCTAATCTAATTTCCTTTCTTAAAAAAATTAACTTCTAGGGGCTGGCCCGGTGGTACAGCAGTTAAGTTCGCACATTCTGCTTCAGCAGCCTGGGGTTCGCCAGTTTGGATCCCGGGTTCGGACATGGTACCGCTTGCAAAGCCATGCTGTGGCAGGCGTCCCATATATAAAGTAGAGGGAGATGGGCACGGGTGTTAGCTCAGGGCCAGTCTTCCTCAGCAAAAAGAGGAGGATTGGCAGCAGTTAGCTCAGGGCTAATCTTCCTCAAACAAAAAAACATTAACTTTTAGACCTCTGGTCCACGTAGTCTTGTGAATTCACAGAGAAACATTCTCCTGCCACCTCCACACTCATAGCAGGGAGAGGTAAAATATGTTAAAATATTAAAATCATGTCATCATATTAAAAAACAACATAGGTAACTTCAGGGGCTAGCAGCAAGCTGGGGCTGAAGCAGCGTATTTACTGGGCTTTGGGATCAGACACAGGTTCTCAGAGGTGACTGGAAGTTCAACTCTTGCGGATTAAAGGGGACCTTGATGTATAGTTGAGGACTGGAGAAGCTCCCATGTGAAAACTGATTTGGATGAGGCTCTAACATGAATGAAGGCTTAAAAAAAGGTTTTTGGCCACCAACATTGAGTTCGTATCTTTGTAAAGAGGAGGGAGTAGAGACATTGGGCTTTGGGGAGATGAAAATCTGGGCTTCAGTACCTGTGAGTGGCAGTGTAACTAGTCGTGTAAAGGTGGCCAAAGGGAGAGGAAAAAAACAAGCAATTACGTAAACCATAAAATACAAACTTTCAATTCGGATGCACTTGGCAAGCTAACATACAGTCGGCCCTCTGTATCCATGGGTTTTGCATTCTCAGAGAGGTAGGGCCGACTGTAGGGACTTGAGCATGCATGGATTTTGGTATCTGCCCTGGAACCAATCTCCCACGGATACCAAGGGACAACTGTATAAAGGCACAAGAGGAAAACTGTCATCAGGAAGCAAGGCAACAAACTCTAAAAGTGGGAGAGTTTGAAATGCAAGCTGAAATGAATTAAGAAACAGTTTCATTTAGGCCCAGGGTTTCACCGGTTTGGATCCTGGGTGCGGACCTAGCACCGCCTATTGAGCCATGCTGAGGCGGTGTCCCACAGAGCAGAGCTAGAAGGACCTACAACTAGAATATACAACTATATACTGGGGGCCTTTGGAGACAAGAAGAGGAAAAAAAAAAAAATTGGCAACAGATGATAACTCAGGGCCAATCTTTAATAAATAAATAAAATTCTTAAAGAGACTAAATTATAAAACATGAAATCCAAAAAATGAAAAAAAAAACTGTCAGAAGAGCACAAAAAAAGAGTGCATATTTTAGAAAGTAGTAAACATAAAAGATCAAACTGTACAATAAGACTGGAACATAAATAATTTCATTTCCATTGTAAGAGAGTAATTTGTCTTTACTTCACTATTATAAATAATGTTTTCAATGTTATGACATCGTTATAACATTATAGGTACGTTAAGGTTTTGTTCTTAATACATACTATATTATTTTTATTTTTCAACAGGTGTTTGCATATGATCATTGTTTTTGGTCTATGGATGAATCTGTCAGAGAAAAGTATGCAGGTAAGAGTATAACATCCTGTTAACTACTGATAATACAGAAAAGGTGTTTTAATATTTTTTCCATAAAGTATCAGAGTATTATTTTCTGTAATTTTAAAAACTATGTAGAGAACTTCCTCCAGTCTTTGCTATGAGGTTTTTTTTTCTCCCCAAAGCCCCAATACATAGTTGTATATCCTCGTTATATGTCCTTCTAGTTCTTCTATGTGGGACACCGCCTCAGCATGGCTTGACAAGTGGTGCTAGGTCAGCACCCAGGATCCGAACTGGTGTACACCGGGCCACCAAAGCAGAGTGCGTGAACTTAACCACTGGTCCCCGGGGCCAGCCCCACTATTAGAGTTTTTTATGTTGATTGGGAAATGAGAGAGTCACAGTGTGTTGTTCTTGGTATAATATGATAAAGTTAGGTTAATAGGGTACACGGTTGAGGTTATCTTACTCACACGCATCCCCAGGCCTTGCATAGGACCAGTAGCACACAGTAGCCTCTTAGATTTGCTTAGATGTCTGTGCTGTGGTCTGGAGAGGCACCTTTGTGTAAGAAAAGAAGAGCCAGGAGAAAAGGAAACCTGGAGTTTAGTCCAGGCTCTACTCCTGATTGCCTCTGTGACTTTGAGTAAATCACTTAAGCTTTCAGTGTTCTGTTTTCTCTCTTTAGTGGAGAACAATATACTATGTTCTTTCTTAATGTGCTCTGGTATTCTGTTATTCTCTTACTGTCCTCAATGATGACTGTCTGAAGCCCCTTTTCACAAGTTTAGGACTACAGTGACAGCCCTTTATTTCCTTTATTCCTGACTGCTTACAACACCTATTTCTAAACAATCTTTTTTTAAATATTGAGTGTCATATTGTATCGGCTTTTGTCATGAGAAACAGTTGTACTACAGCTGTTTCAAAAAGTTAAGGTTAATGTGGTTTAGCTGGCCCAATGATGACTTTAAGGATTGCTTCCATATCGGAAATTTCATGATGATGTACTAATCTGGCAAATTAATTAGGAAGTGAGGCATAATGGAATACTATTTATAGCATTCAGAACATAACAAACATAACAGCGCCCAGTTCTTTCCTGTTATACTTAAAGTGTGTCCAGATCACAAATCCAATTTGTTGAGAGGGAGGGATTCCCCTCTCCCCGCACCAAGCAATGCCGTGGACATCAGCTGGGTATCCTGCACTTCAGTTCAATTCTGACACTAACTACCCGGAGATAGCATCAGATTTGATAGGTTAAGTGTTCAGGCCTACAAAATTGCCCCCTCCCCCTGCCACTTTAGATACCATTCCCAAGCCCAGGTTGTTTCCTGTGCTTCTGACCAACTGGCTGTGTATCAGAGGTTTCCACGACCTCCTTCTTGGGCTTGATTAATTTGCTAGATTGGCTCACAGAACTCAGAGAAACATTTTACTTACTAGATTGCCGGTTTATTATAAAAGACTTTAACTCAGGAACAGCCAGATGGAAGAGCTACATAGGGCAAGGTGTGGGGAAAAGGGTGCAGAGCTTCCATGCCCTCTCCAGGCACGCCACTCTCCCAGCACCTCCACGTCTTCACTGACTGGGAAGCTCTCTGGACTCTGTCCTTCTGGGTTTTTATGGAGGCTTCATTACATAGGCTTGATTGATTAAATCATTGGCCATTGGAGAATGAGTCAACCTCCAGGCCCTCTCCCCTCCTAGGAGGTTGGAGGATGGGACTGAAAGTTCCAACCCTATGATCACTGTTGGTTCTCCTGACAACCAGCCCCCGTCCTTAGTTGCTTTCCAAAAGTCACCTCATTAACATAACCAAAGACACCTTGATCACTCTCAACACTTAGGAAATTCCAGGAGTTTCTGGAGACTTGAGCCAAGAACTGTGGATGAAGACCAAATGTATATGAGAGTCATTCAGATAACCGAAATATATTTCTTATAGCTCAACAATATCACAATATTGAAGACCTCAGAGAGGTTGAATGATTTGTAAAGGTTATGTTTGACTATTGGCATATTTAATTTAGCCTGTGGAGGAGCATTTGATCCTATTATTTATGTCCATGATCGAAAAGTAGAAGAATGATTTCCAGGATCTTCCTCCCTGAAGCAGCTGGTATGTATTGTAGACCCTGTAATTAAAAGTTATCACTGAGAAAGAGAGAATCCCTGGAGAGCTGCTGCTAGTCACCATAGACCACTGCTTCCAAACAGTTGGCGACAGAAACAAAACAAGCCACCCATGAATTTAACCACAACTGTGTTTTTTATGAAGAGACTTGGAATTTTGTTCTAGAGCAATATTTTCTGCCTTACCAGTTTGTTTAAAAAATAAAAAACAAATCTTTCCAAATGAAAAAAAAATTATCATTGAGGAAAAGGAGAGGGATTGATATATATGATTGTTTTGAACTCCAAAACTCACTGAATAAAGCATTAGCTGAGTGGTATATAGTCAAGGCTTTGGAAGCATCATCAAGTTTAAAAATCTTGTTTGGAGATAAGCTGAAAAGAAAAGTACATTTTTGTTTTGATTGTTCACATGTAGTTTTGGTTTCATCCTTTCTTTTTCTCCTTCTCTCTCTCTTTTAGGTCAAGATGATGTTTTCAAATGCCTTGGGGAGAATATTCTTCAGAATGCTTTTGATGGCTACAATGCATGTATCTTTGCCTATGGACAGACTGGTAATGTTAAATAATATATATATTTTTTGCTTTAAGGATCATAACAGAGAAAATACTAAAAAGAATACATATTGTTAGCATCTTATCAGTTATGATTGATAAGGAGTGTTCTGACTTCTTCTGTGGTCAACAGGAAAGAAAATCTATTTAAAGTGAAAGAGTCACTTTTTTAAGGGTATACTGTATAGCTTGTCCAGTTGAAAACTATTCTTCATAGAAGAGTGCTTCTGATATTTTCAAGAGGCGGTACGTGTATTGGTTATGAGAGCACGAACTCTGAGCTGGGTTATCCCAGTTCCAACCCTGCTCCTGCCACTGACCAGCCGGGAAACTTACACCTCAGTTTCCTTATCTGTAAAATGTTGATAGTTATAGACTTTCCTTATAGGGTTGTCACAGTGAGATAACGTGAAAACTTTTAGAAACGACCTGGAACATAGGAAGTGGTGTATTAGTTTTAGATATTATGATAATATTAAAGTGTCAGTTGACAAAAGCAGCAACTTGTATGATTAAAAGAGTGTTTACAAAATCACTGCTACTGAAAAGGAAAAAGAATTTTACTTAAGTTAGGACTGTGAGTGATTTAACTTTTCCTTTCTATTTTCCTGCATTTTCTCAATTTTCTTTAATGAATATGTATTCTTGGTACAGTGGAGAAAATAATTTTATAGTAGAAAAAGAAAATTACTCTTTGGTTTCCACACTATTGCCAAAGGGTAGTAAGTTAATCTTCTCTGGGGCCCAGAGGGATAACGTATATTTTGTGCTATGATTAGTGGTTGGGAGCAGGTACAATAGTATTCATCATATGGATATTCCCAGTTAATTTTAGAAAGCTCTTCAGCCCTCACTATTTTTTAGTTGTTTTAGGTAATTTTTTTTAAGGATGAAGATGGTTAAAGAAGATTTTTGTTTTCTTTCTAAAGGAGGTTTACTTTTGACGTCTACATATGCATTGGGAAAGCTTCTGTATTTATTAGTTTCATTGTTATATTTGGGTATATTTCTTATTTTATTTTGGGCATTTTGCTAAGTGCTAGTAATTTATTTTGAGCAATGGAAAGAGGGTTATGTATTTAAACTTCTCAAAGAGACAGCACTACGATTTCCTTTTTTAGGGTCTGGAAAATCTTATACCATGATGGGCACAGCTGACCAACCTGGATTAATCCCGAGACTTTGCAGTGGACTCTTTGAACGGACTCAGAGAGAGGAAAATGAAGAGCAGAGTTTTAAAGTAGAAGTGTCCTATATGGAAATTTATAATGAGAAAGTTAGAGACCTTCTTGATCCAAAAGGGTAAAAGACTTTGAGACTTCAATGTTTTAGTATTATGGACTGAAACAGACTTAATAAATTGGCTGAGGTGACATTTTTTATCTTGAACTCTCGGAGAGAGTTATTTGTCTAGTTGCTGTCCCTGTGATTTTATCTCGTTATCGTCATTGTGATTTGTTCTTAGTTACATTGAGTGGCTTCCTGCAGCCAGTTCTGGGCTTTTGAACTCAGGGCTGCGATGGGGCAGGGAAGTGCAGTGGAACAGCATGTGTGTGGGTCATACTGCCTTTCTCAGATACGTCCAGAGCCACAAACAAAAAATACATAGTGAAAATTAAGTTACTTAGTATCAGGATAACTGGTATCCTTAATCAAGTAGGTTATTTATTTATTTAAAATCCAGAAATTTCAGGTGGAATTTAGCTGTTTGTTTGCAGTCTGTGAAGTGAGGGAGAGACATAATCAGAGTTGTGAAACCTGGACTTTAGAATAGTTAATTTTAAGGATTCCTAGAGAAAAAAAGTCCCATTTTATAGTGTAGTCTTTGAAAAAGTGGCTCAGAAGTATTAGAAAGCCCTAAAAAATGCTATTATCACTCTGCAGTTGTAGCTGAACCTAATGAGGAAGATAAGGTATCTGAGGAAATCTGTTCGTTGCACACAGAGTTCTCTGAGTCTGGATTTTAAGGAAGTGCAACACTGGAGAGAAAGAACAGATGATAACCATAGCCTGTGGCTTATTGAGTAAAAACAGCATTCAGAAGCTCGAAGAGCCAAATGAGCTGAGGTTTACAGAAAGCGTGGAGGACAATGAAGGGACATTATGTTGTGTTTGGATGAAGATGATCAAGGAAAGATGGTCTTAGAGGCAGTGACTCATAGTGATGCTCAATCAGAATGAGTCTTTGCCCAGAGGAGAAGGGAAGATTCCTCGGAGGGTGCTTGATAAATTTCGTGTTGAGTAGGAGTCTGTCCGCTGAGAAGTTAGGTGAGAACGGTTCAGGCTTAGGGGACAGCCTGTGCCAAAGTGTGGAAGTGTGAAGAAATCACTTGTTTAGAGAGTGACCCAGCCGTCCAGCGTGAGTGGAGGGCAATATGCAGGCAATCAAAACAGAGAACAAAAGGAGGCCAGAGGTAGGAAAGTTACGGCTCAGGTACCCACATCTTGCTGAATCTCGTGCCCTTGTCCTCTTTCTGTGCCTTGAGTACTTGTTCTTGCATCTTCCCCTCTGTGAAGACCAGCACTTTGTTAGAGGTCCAGCCCAGACCTAGTCTTTCCAGAAATTCTTGGCTGACTTCATTCTTGTGTTTGCATTCCACAGTGCGTATGTGAAATAGCTTGAACTGTATCTTCAATTTGTTTATAGTCTTCAGTAATTTCTTATATGTTTGTCTTTTGTGTAGTTTAGTAATCAACAGCATGGCCTTTGGATCACCTAGCTCTGGATCCAGGTCCTTTAATTGTTACCTATTGAGCAAGTTCCTTATGCTTTCGAGGCCTCATTTGTACAGAAGGGGGAATGATAAGATTACGTAATATCTCAGAGGGCTGTTGTGAAGATAGACTGGGATGACACACCTGAGATCCTAGAACATTGACTGGTACAGAGTAAGTGCGTAATAAGTGTTAGCTGTTTTTATTCTTGTCCTCCCATGAAGATTTACTTGAGGATTTTTGTAGTGTTTCTGAAGAGTTGAAGTAAATAGATTAAAAACCCTGAAAGTGGTCCTTTTTCAGTGAAAGACTATTTGAGACAACTTAGTTTTGTTATTCAAGTACTAATTTTATTAATTCAGCATATATTATGTGTAGTAATGTAATTATGTTGCTTACTCAGGAGGTAATATGGTATATATTATCTTTAAGAAAAAGGGAAGGGGCTGGCCCAGTGGCGCAGCAGTTAAGTTCGCATGTTCTGCTTCTTGGTGGCCCGGGATTTGCCAGTTCAGATCCCGGGTGCGGACATGGCACCGCTTGGCAAGCATGCTGTCGTAGGCGTCCCACGTATAAAGTAGAAGAAGGTGGGTATGGATGTTAGCTCAGGGCCAGTCTTCCTCAGCAAAAAGAGGAGGATTGGCAGTAGTTAACTCAGTTATAATAGCATGTATCCTGAGGTCAGAACTGAGTCAAATATTTGTTCTATATCTACTTTATGTACAATTTTATGATAGTAAGTAAAGTTTTTAGTGGTTCATCCTAGGGTACTAAAAGATTCCAAATCACTAGAAAATATTAAGTTATGTAAAATAAGAATCACTTGTAATCTCACCATCAACAAATATTCCTCTCTTTATTGTAGTGTTTTTATTTGTTAATTTTTTTGCTGAGGAAGATTTGCCCTGAGCTAACATCTGTTACCAATCTTCTCTTTTTTTGTTTGAGGAAGATTAGCTTTGAGCTAACATCTGTGCCAGTCTTCCTCTATTTTGTATGTGGGTCACTGCCACAGCATGGCTGACGAGTGGTGTATGTGCATGATGAGTGGTGTAGATCTTGGGATCCAAACCCATGAACCCAGACCGCCAAAGTGGAGCATGGCAAACTTAACCAGTACACCATGGGGCCAGCCCTGTGTTTTTATTTTTAAAGAGCTTTTTTGAGATATAATTCACATGTCATACAATCATCAACAAATATTTTTAATATTTTTTGGTTGATATCATTAACCGTGCTAAATGCTCTAGTTTTTTGGTGGATGCCCTTTACTTGGTTTATCAATTTGTTGTGTGCTAAGAGGTTTGTTTATTTTTTATTCATGAATGAGTATTTAATTTTATTGAATACTTTTTTCTGCATTTATTGACATGATTATGTATGTTCTTTTCCCCTTTAGTCTATCAGCGTGGTAAAGGTTGTGAATCTTTTTCTAGTGTTAAAATAACCTGGCAGTCCTGGGCTAAGCCCAATTTTAAGTTTTAAAATCATTATTAGACACAGTTTGTTGTCTTTTGTCTGTCTGTCTTTATTCATGATTGAGGTTGGTCTGTAATTTTCCTTTCTTGCACAGTTAACATTTGTTGAATTTCTGCTCTTTGTACCACATTCTGTGATATGACAAATAGACTATTTGTATTTATTTGACTCTGCATTCTTTGTGGTAGTAAATAGACATCCCACAGTGTACCCTTTTGAGTAATGTGATATTTTATCACATTATGAAGTTTTTCTTGCCAGTCAAGATTTTAAATTTTAGTTTAAATTCTTCTGAGATCAAGTCGGTTGGTTTTATTTATTTGAGATCTTTGTTGAATTCAGCATATACTTTATGGAGCACAGTTGCGTCCTTTAAAAAACAGCTTATTGTTTAAAAATCATTTCTATGTTTTTAATGAACAGAAGCCGTCAAACGTTAAAAGTCAGAGAGCACAATGTATTGGGACCCTATGTTGATGGACTTTCTAAACTGGCTGTCACAAGCTATAAGGTAACAACTTACTTTATATAAACTAAATTCAGTGGAGCAAGTTTTTTTTGGTTTAATTTGTGGTGATTATTTTTTTGAAATTAGAAAAACTTATAGTATTATCGCTTAATAAATCACTTTTTACAAAAATTTTTTACTTAAAAAACTGTATATGACTATTAGGATAGTTTAATTTTGCGAGAAGGTATATATATTTCCAAGGCATTCCTTTTCATCTGTTGTGAGACACATTTTTTCATATTTTATGAGCTCCAAAATTGTGCTGTGCCTCGCAATTGCATCTTAAAATGATAAATGGCAGCTTTTTTTCTTCCCTAGTAGTTCATAAAGTAATGGAGTTGCTCGTGATTTAGTTGATTTGATGAAATAAAATATATGAGTTGAATAGTTGGAATTCAAATCCTGTTTCTAGTATGAGAGAATCACTCACATAGTTCTTTTTACTTTCACACTTCGCAGTTCTGCTTTGTGTGAGTCCGTGAGGCTTTGCGTGTTGGGAAATGGGGGTGGAGTGAGACGCTATGATGTAACATACACTGAAGTCAGAGAGTGTTGATTTAGTGACACTTAATCCTTTTGTATGACTCTCATATGACTCTGGATCATTTACTCTACCTCACCAAGTCTCTTTGTCCTAATGTTTAAAATGGAAATTAGTTTTATTGTCTTGACCATCTTATGAGGTAGGATCATTTGTTCCTTTGTTCATTAATCAATTCTGCCATTTGGTCAATGATACTTCATTTAGTAAACATTAGTAAACTTGGTAAACATCTATTGAACAGCTATCATATGCCAGGCATTGTGCTAGGTACTGAGAATGTAAAAAATGAATGAGATGGTCCGTTCTTTCAAGATGCTTACAGTTGTTATAAAGATATTGTAAAACAACATGGTTTTAAATTCAGTGACTGATGCATATTCAAGATTCATCATAGTTTGGAGAAGGGGTTCTTAAATGGATACGTAGGTGTCTGGGGAAGGTGGTGTCCAGAAGGCTTCCTGGAGGAGATCCAATGGGATAATGCATGTGAAAAGTCTTTGAAAACTCTAGAGTACTTATATAAATGTTAGATATTGTTGTTACAGTCATGCACTGCTTAACGACATTTTGGTCAGTGATGGACCACATATACAACAGTGGTCCCACAAGATTAGTACCAAATAGCCTAAGCGTGTAGTAGGCTATACTATCTAGGTTTGTGTAAGTACTCTCTATGATAGTCGCATGACGATGAAATGACCTAGCAACATATTTCTCAAAACTTATTCCTGTTGTTTAGCGATGCGTAACTCTGTTTTAATAATGATCATTTGAGAACTTATTTATGCAACATTGGAGAGAGATCAGGATTCTTTTTGGTATTTCAGAGGAGATTAGAAAGTATAAAAAAAATTTTGCTTGTTTAAAAAATTAAAAGGCTCAATACAGAGTTTATGTATGAGACAACAGACTGGAGACCAGTGAATAAATGTAGGCTAATAGGATAAAGCTTTTACATTAAGCCTCAGGATTATCAGATTTCATGGATCTAAAATGGATTTAGAATGGATCTAGAAAATTGTGATTTTTGTTGTTGATTTTCATCTGGTGCCTACTTATACCTCTTTTGGCAGTTAATATTTTTACTTTGAGTCTTTTTATTTGTCATGTTGAATTTTTCCTTAACCATTATTCTTTTTCATTTATACAGCAAAATAGAATCTTATGATTTTCAAAGTTTTTATTTATGTGTGTCAGCATTGGGTTTGGTTGCGTATAACAGAAAAAATATAACAGGATTTAAGTTCTTTGGAAAATGAATTGTTACCTGTTTTGGTCATTACATATCCTCAGTATCTTAAACTGTACCTGGCACATAGTAGGTGCTTTCAGTGTATATTTGAGTGAACAGTTGAATGAATAAAAGAATGAATGAATGGTGAGAGGGCTAGTATGGTGGTTCCAAAGATGCTGTTAGGGACCTAGAGTCTTGCCAGCTCTCTGGTAATGCCCTTACTCTCATAGTTCAAGGAGGCTCTTAGAACCAAAATGTAAGAGCATGCCTACTCCCTTTATGGAAAATTCCCAGTGACCTGTATTATACTTAACCTCTCAGTTCGCTAAAACTTAGTTGTGTGGCCGCACTGAACCACAAGGACGTCTGGGAAATGTAGTCTCTCAGCTGTGCTGCAATGTGCTTAGCTGAAGGTTGGGTTCCTCTAGTGGAAAGACGAGGCTGGATAAAAGGAGCTGCCCAGTAGGCTGTTTCACACATGTCATCTATCTTGTTCCTCATTAAAATCCTTGTAAGGTAGATGATGTTATAGCTCTGTATTTTTATTTATGAAACTAAAATTCAGATTGGTTGAGTAAGTGTTTTAGAGCTTATAACATTTTTAAAAATGAAGATCCCATGATCTTTCTATTGCCTCATGCTGTCCCTTGTTTTAGCAGTAATGGCAACAAAGTAGTAAATCTGTGCAGGAAATTAGTCTCTTGATGTTCTCATTTTTAAAAACAGGTCTGGTAAGATACACCAAGGTGATGATACAGTGCTATGCCAGCTTGAAGGGGAGACAAATTATTTTTGTTTGTGGATTATTCGTATACAGTCATGCGCTGCTTAATGATGGGGATACGTTCTGAGAAATGTGTCGTTAGGCGACTTTGTCGCTGTACAAACATCATAGAGTGCACTTACACAAACCTAGATGGTATAGTCTACCACACACCCAGCCCATATGATACTAATCTTATGGGGCCTCCATCATATATACGATTAGTTGTTGACCCAAACGTCATTGTGCGGCACATGACTGTAATCTAATTTGATTTGACAGTTAACTTCTATTGCTTCTGTAATTAAAGAAACTAAATTTTTAAAAATTTCTAGATTAGATGAGGATTGGCATGGCATACTTGTCCACCTTGTGGGACTTAACACATAGCTTCTAAACTTTTGTAATTCTGAATGTTGCCACTTTATTCTGCATGTACAGAAAATAATGTGATTTATTTGAGTTTTCATAGACAGTATTGGCTGGTGTACTCTGTGGCAGTTAATGTTCATTGAAAAACATGTAAACTCCAAACGTGGTTGACTAAGTAGTGAAACTTACAATGCATTTCATAATCTTGTAGAGTTTTATTATTTTATTAGACAGATAATGACATGTGTGTCTATGACTTGTTTCAACTTAGGATATTGAGTCTTTGATGTCTGAGGGTAACAAATCTCGTACAGTTGCTGCCACCAACATGAACGAAGAGAGCAGCCGATCCCATGCAGTCTTCAAAATCACCCTCACACATACTTTGTACGACATGAAGTCTGGGGTAGGTGTTCAGTTGCATGACTTTTTTTTTCTTTTTTGAATTTCTAAAGTGGATCATGGTTTATCTTATTCCCTTCAGGTATAAGATGACTGAAAGTCCTAGCTAGACATATTTATCAATTAGGACTCATGACAAGAAACAGAAGCCACTCTGGGTAAACAGAAAAGAGATTTCATGGAGAGGCTTGGCTGATTACAGAGTTGTTGGAACAGCCAAGGAGGAGTGGGTTCTAGACTGAATCTCTAGGAATAAGTCCCAGAACAGCACAGATCTGATCCACCAGGGCCACTGCTGCCTGTGAGGCTGCCACTGTGCTGTGAGCTGTGAGTTCCAGGCACGCCCCACAGCATAAGTGTAGCCAGGACACAGCAGTCAGCCCAAGCTGCTGGAAGGAACAAACTGGGCAAGAGAAGGCAGCTAGTAGACCCTTTCACACGTATCATCTTTCTTGTTAGCACCCTGGAAGCTGGAGAGTGTATGCTGGGACGCTCTTAGAAAACCTCATATTTCTACCATCCTGCTTCCCAGCAGAGAAAAACAAAAAAGGGGCAGGGGAATGGCCTCGCTTTACTTTTGCTTTCCAAATCTTGAGCAAGTGTGTCTGACTGATGGAACCTAAGTCACATCCTGAACCCTGGCTGCAAGGAGTCTGAGGAATGTAGGTTTTGGCTCTCCACCCTCTCCAACTAAAGGAAGGTAGAACAGAAGTTATACGAGCTGATGGTCCAGAGTCTCTGCCAAAGGACTTTTTGAGCTTTAAACGATGGTAGCTAATGGTATAAGCCAGTGTTAATACTCCACCTGATGCAGTGGAGATAACTTTTGAAATATTACCTTCTGCCAAACAGCTAAGTCCTGGAAGGAATAAATTGCACTGGGGGGTTGTACTATAAGATTGCTAGATTTGTAGAGTAGCTTTTTGAGTATTTGGTTTTGAATCTGTGAAGAGTAAACAGAGCCAGAGAAATACATGCTTCTATGCACTGAAAACTCTGTTGACTCACATTTGTGTTTCCCTCTTACTTTTAGTGTGAATTTTTGCATGTTTTATTATGATGCCCACCCAATCAGTGAGTCAATTTCAAATACCAGAAGCTAAAATAATCACCCTGGCAAAATGCTGTATTTTGGCAGGATTTTATCGTATTTTTCTTCTTTTACCATCACAGCAAGATTAGTGTAACAACAAAAAGTTCTTTGTTTCCTATTTCCTTTTCAGCATAAAACAAAAGCATACTGAAGACTTTTTTTTTTTAACCAAAAGTACTTTTGATTTGGGAAGCTGAATATTCTTTTGTTAGCAACATATTTATTTATGGAAATAAATAGAAATATATATTTTAAAGGAAAGTTTTAAAAGTGATCCAGTCTATAGATTTTGGCATTGGCTTCCCACATTTCTTCTATTGCTGCTGAAGTATAAAATATGTTATATGTGTGAATGCATAATAGAATATTTTTGATAAAGTAAAATTATCATATATGAATAATATGAAAAATTTTTAGCAAGTGTGGACTTTTTGAGGCATCTTTCTATTACATAAAAGTCAGATTAATTTTTTTTACATCAGTAGGAATTGAAAATATTTTCCCTTAGAATGATTGGTAAATATTCACGAAATTTTAAGCATATTTCCAAGTTATATTAAAATTTGTATTTCATAAGTGCTTTTGTGTACTTCTCTCTGAAAATTTTATTGAGTTCTCTTCAAAATGCCCCATTTTTGGAGGCACTCTTTTTCTGAGATAAATTTCCCTCTATCTGGATGAGTAGAGTTGTGTATAATCTTGTGTGTATCTACTGCTAGATTGTACAGTTTTCTTATCCTGTTTTATAGCAGGGCAAACTAATTTTGAAGTAACAGTAAATAACTCTTTAATAAAGGATTTCAAAGTTAACTCATTCAGTAGAGACAGCACCGCTTTCTGTATTCTTTAACTGTTTATTAGTACTTGTCAATTTACTTTCCAGACGTCCGGAGAGAAAGTGGGCAAGCTGAGCTTGATAGACTTAGCTGGCAGCGAGCGAGCCACCAAAACTGGAGCTGCAGGTGACAGGCTGAAGGAGGGCAGCAACATCAACAAGTAAGGTTGCCTGCTTTTATTGCCTTATTGATTTAACAGCCAAATAAGGGGACTTCTGTGGTTATTAAAAGAATAAGATTCTGGACCGATTAAGGCTATAATGAATAAATAGTTTAGAATCTTTTTCCGATATGTATTTTTTTCTGGGCCTGCATCTGTTTTATGTTTTGCTGTGATATCTGATGGGGCTGAGGAGCACAGCCTCAGCCAAGTCAGAGGTTTCTCAAGAGCACTTCTGTTGAGATTTGGGTTCTAATCATTCTTTGTCCCAGGAGGTGGTGCCTGTGTAGTGTAGGATGTTTAGTGGCATCTCTGGCCTCTGCCCACTAGATGGCAGTAGTGTTTGCCACCTCTTCCCCCCACCCCAAATTGTGACAACCTACATTATCTCCATACATGGCCAGTGCTCCTTGTGGGGGCATAGTCACCCTCCAGTTGAGAACCACTAGTTTACTCTAAAGAAAAGAATAAAGATAAGAGGTCTGTCAGAGCCCACCTGTTGATCTTGACCTGGGTGTCACTGTCCCAACAAACAACAAGGTGCTAGCTGCATACAGCTCTCCCTTTTATGACTTCATATGCTTACATTTTCTACCTCAAGCTAAATTGTTAGCTCCTATGGGCAGGAATCTTTTCTTTCCTCTTGGCTCTCACTCCCAAAAGGACACATGGCGAGGTACAAGTCATCAGTAACCTACTGGAGATCACAGAACACTATCATCCAGATGCTATGCAATTATTGAATAGTGATTGATATATACATAAATAAAATGTTTTTGCTTTGTACTATGTTTTAATTAATCGTATTGTGTTTGTGGCTTCCTTTCTTAAAGATATGTGGTGTTTGTGTCGTTATCTTGATGTAAAGATTTACAGCTCACATTTTTATTTACAAAAATGAAAAATAATAATTGAGCTAAGCAGTTTTTGCTTGCAGTAGTATTAGAGAGATATCAGCTTTTAGAGTGTACGCATTTTTAAACTGAGCAGCAAAATGCTGACAACAGTGCTGTTCTCATGCTAGGTACAAAGGCATCTTAATGTTCTATCTTTGTGCAAAAATGTGACATTTGATATACTCAGTTTTTTATGGTTATTATGGTTGTTTGTTGCACCATGCAGGTCCCTCACAACCCTCGGTCTGGTTATCTCAGCGCTAGCAGATCAGAGTGCTGGCAAAAACAAGAATAAATTTGTTCCGTATCGTGATTCAGTTCTCACTTGGCTGCTGAAAGTAAGTTTTTTTTTTTCTTTCCTGGCATACTCTTGGTGGTTGGTGAAAGTAAGACTAGAGAGTAGAATATTAATCCCTCACAATTATCATTTCCTCCATCAGTGTTCAGAATTATAATCATTAGGCTGTTATAGGATAATCATAATTTTAATGGATTAAGCATAGGTTTCTTCCTGATTCACCAGAACCTGGAAGCAGTGGGAGTTTTGGGCACACTGAATCGAATAATTGCCTCTGAGATTTTGGGAAATAGAAAAACGACCTAGTGCTAATCTGATAGCTGAGTGAGTCATAGAAAAGGAGTTTGCACTGTCTTACAGACTCAGCTGGAGTGCTCCATCTTTCTCACAGACTCCTTTTGTTTGACTGACATTTTGGACCTTGTTTTTCTGTTTGACTTTAAGGTTACTCACGATCATTTTAGTTTGCTTTCAGCTTCTTAAAGGTGTTATGTGAGGATACAGAGTAGAGCACACAGTCATTCATTGGTTAATTGATACCAGGTGAATGAGAAATAGAAATTAGAAAGAAAAAAAACTGTATGAAGTGCTAGGAGGAAAATGTAAAGAAATGTAGGACACTCCTTGTCCTCTAATTGCTCAGAGTCTAGTAAGGGAGATAATGTTCGTACACAAAATGTTATAACATGAGTTAGTGCTTCCATGAGGGAGATATTAATGACAGGAGTTTGGTGAAAAGAGAGACTGTTTCCAAGTTTCCTCTCATCTTCGAGGTTCCCTTTAGTCTTGGTGAATTGGATATTGGGCTGGGAATTAGAGGATGTAAAATCTAGTGACAGTTTAACTCCTTATAGAGCGGCCAGCCTGGAACAAAGTAGTTTTCCTGTATAACATTCTTCTTTTCTATTTTTTTTTAAATGGAGAAATAATTTTATGAGTCCTGTTTAGTCTTGTGATGGCTTATTTTCCCATTGATCAAGAAGCTATTGAACATTGTTCCTCACTGTGCTAGGGATTGAGAATACAAGGAGGGTTAAAGACAGGCCCCTGCGTAGCTCGCTAGAGGACACGACGTTTGACTTAGGCCACGACATGTTTAGAGAACTGCTTTTGTGAAGGGAACGGGGTTTTCTCATAAAGGGTCTCTAGTATTCAACTTTACTTTCTAAAACTCTGCACGCCATTTGGACATGCTTTATTAAGTGAAATTTGCCACAATAGAAAATCAGGTAGATTACTTCCTTTGGTCAAAATGCAATAAAATTAGAAATTTAAAACAAAAGGATAAACAAACACAATTTGATAATTAAAAACCATTCTAAATAACTCTTGAGTTAAAGGGATATTACAAAACATTTCACTACCAGGGAAATAATTGTACTCGTCTTCATGTGTCAGTAATTGACCTTGAAATCTCGTTTGCTTAATTTACAGAAGAAATCTCAATAAGATATTTATTTCTTCCTCAAACTTGCCACAGAAACATTTCCTGATCATTAATGATTATTCCCTGGATATGCCTGGTTTAAAAGACAGAATGTTCATTGTTCTGTTGTTTCAGTGTTGCTACTTCACTCCATTTAAACCAACAGTAGGAAATATCTTTTGTTAAATAAATTGATGTGGCTAAAATGGCCTAGGTCATTATTGAGTGGCCATTTCAAAGGCTGGAGGCCAGGAGAACTTGTTTGAGGAGAATCAGGTACTGTGCTGAGTGCTTCCCATACATTATCTCATTTATTCCTTGGAAGGTAGACTGTGGTGTTCCCATTTGACAGATGAGGCGGCAGACGCAGAACTAGTAGGTGAAGAAAGAAGATGGGAGTCCAGGGTGGCTTCGCTGCGCTCGTCTTTTGCCAGGCTGTGCTCTTATCGAGGTTATTTTTCATTAGAAGGGCAAGCACCTGACTTATACCGGACATTGATAGAAGCTGTTGAAAATACTTGAAGAACAAAACCAAACACTTTTTTAAAAAGCTCACTTTATCTTCTGTTTAGTAAAATTGGGTTATAATTGTAACTTCTCTGTGTTAATTCTTAGGCTAGAGAAATGAATAGTTTCTTTGATTTTTGCCGTATTTTTTCCTTAAATACTATATAACTTTCTTTATCATGTTTGACTTTGCAGCAAGATCATAAGTAGGGGTGTTGTAGCAAAGCATATTTTGGGATTTGAACAGTTTTCCTGAAGGCCTCTCGGAATCCATTGATACACAAAGCATCTCTTTTGAAGTGGCTTTTATGTCCCTGTTGTTTTTTCCTTCTTTAATTCTTAATTAGTCTAACTCTCCCTGATCCTTGTTCGACTTGGTATGATTCTAGTATTCTCCAACATAACTTTCATCAAATTCATGAAATTGCTCATCCTTTATAAGATTTGCAATTTTTTTTTAATTAATTTTTTTCCCCCTGGGGAAGATTTGCCCTGAGCTAACATCTGTTGCCAGTTTTCCTCTTTTTGCTTGAGGAAGATTGTTGCTGAGCTAACATCTGTGTCAGTCTTCCTCCATTTTGTGTGTGGGACACTACCATAGTTTTTTATTGAGGTAAAATTGTTTTATATAGATTTCAGGTGTGCATCATTATATTTTGACTTCTGTTAAAACACTACAATTGTGTTCACAACGAAAAGTCTAGTTGCCATCTGTCACCGTACATGAGCCCTTTTACCCCTTTGGGATCCACTGTTCCTCTCTGGTAACCACCAGTCTATTTTCTTGTCTATGTGTTTGTTCTTTGTTGTTTTTATTTTCCACACATGAGTGAAATCATATGGTATTTCGCTTTCTGTGTCTAACTTATTCCGCTTAGCGTAATACCCTCAAGGTCTATCCATGTTGTCGCAAATAGCAAGATTCCATCTCTTTTTATGGCTGAGTAGTATTCCTTTGTGTATATACACCACATCTTCTTTATCCATTCATCCACTGATGGGCACTAAGGTTGTTTCCAAGCCTTGGCTACTGTGGGTAATGCTGTAGTGAACGTAGGGGACATATGTCTTTTTTTTTTTTTAAAGATTGGCACCTGAGCTAACAACTGTTGCCAATCTTCTTCTTTTTCTTTTTCCCCTCCCCAAATGCCCTCAGGATGTAGTTGTATATCTTAGTTGTGGGTCCTTCTAGTTGTGGCATGCGGGACGCTACCTCAACATGGCGTAATGAGTGCTGCCATGTCTATGCCCACGATCTGAACCAGTGAACCCTGGGACCGGCCCCCATATGTCTTTTTGAATTAGAGTTTTTGTGTGTTTTGGATAAATACCCAGAAGTGGAATAGCTGGATCATATGGTGTTTCTGTTTTTAATATTTTGAGGAATCTCCATCCTGTTTTCCATAGTGGCTGCACCAGTTTACATTCCTACCAGCAGTGTTTGAGGGTTGCATTTTCTCCACATCCTCTCCAACACTTGTTATTGCTTGTCTTTTTAATCATAGCCATTTTGACGGGCTTGAGGTGATATCTCATTGTGGTTTTGATTTGCATTTCCCTAGTAATTAGTGATATTGAACATCTTTTCATGTGCCTTTTGGCCATCTGTATATCTTCTTCAGAAAAATATCTGTTCAGATCCTCTGCCCATTTTTTAATTTGGTTTTTTGGTGGTTGTTGTATGTGTGAGTTCTTTATGTATTTTGGATGTTAACTCCTCATCAGATACGTGATTTGCAAGTTCTTTATATATTTTGGATGTTAACTCCTCATCAGATACGTGATTTGCAAATATTTTCTCCCCATTGGTAAGTTGCCTTTTTGTTTTGTTGGTAGTTTCCTTTGCTTTGCAGAAGCTCTTTAGTCTGATGTAGCCCCATTTGTTTATTTTTTCTATTATTTCCCTTGCCTGATGAGACATGGCATTTGAAAAGATGCTGCTGAGACTGATGTCAAAGAATCTACTGCCTATATTTTCTTCTAGGAGTTTTATAGTTTCAGGTCTTACTTTTAAGTCTTTAATCCATTTTGAGTTAATTTTTGTGTATGGTGTAAGATAATCGTCTACTTTTATTCTTTTGCATATGGCCATCCAGTTTTCCCAACACCATTTGTTGAAAATTAGCTGTTCGTAGCCGTGTGGGTTTATTTCTGGGCTCTCAGTTCTGTTCACTTGATCTATGTGTCTGTTTTTCTGCCAGTATCATGCTATTTTGATTACTACAGCTTTGTAGTATATTTTGAATTTGGAGAGTATGATACCTCCAGCTTTGTTCTTTTTCCTCAGGATTGCCTTGGCTATTTGGGGTCTTTTGTTGTTCCATATAAATTTTAGGATTCTTTATTCTATTTCTGTGAAAAATATTCTTGGGACTTTGATAGGGATTGCACTGAATCTGTAGATTGCTTTAGGTAATATGGACGTTTTGACTATGTTAATTCCTCCAATCCATGAGCACGGAATATCTTTCCATTTCTTTGTGTTTTCTTTGATTTCTTTCAATAGTGTCTTATAGTTTTTAGTGTATAGGTCTTTCACCTCCTTGGTTAAATTTATTCCTACGTATTGTATTTCTTTTCAAAGTTTTTTTGCATTGTAATTATGTTGTGTTCTTGATGTTTACAACATCTGAGAGTCAGAGAAACTAAGTACACTTGGCGATTTGGTGGAGGATAGATGTGAGTGTTCTTCTGTCACGGAGGGTTGAGTGGTTACTCATTTGGTAAGTAGTCAGTGGAGAACCATTTCATATTAAGACGATTTTTGCTTCACCATGCAACCTTCTAAATTTGAGTATCTTAATGTCGAGTAACTTCTGGTAATGAATCCTCTGACAATGAGTATCTTTTGAATTGATCCACTTTTTTCTGTTCTTACTGCTGCTTACCTAATGAAAGTGACTTTCATCTCTCACCTGGATGATTGAAACATCTCCCTCGAGCTTTCTTAGTTCATTCCATTCTTGTTTGATGAGGAAGATTGGCCCTGAGCTAACATCTGTTGCCAATCTTCCTCTTTTTGCTTGAGGAAGATTGTCACTGAGCTAACATCTGTGCCAATCTTCCTATATTTTATATGGGACACCACCACAGTGGCTTAATAAGTGGTGCTAGGTCCTCACCTGGGATCCAAGCCTGCAAACCCTGGGCTGCCGAAGTGAAGTGTGCGAACTTAGCCATTACACCACTGGGCTGGCCCCAGTCCATTCCATTCTTTACAGTTAGGTTGCAATATCTTTCTAAATTAATACTCTTCTTAAACTTAAATTTCTTTAGTAACTCTTCAGAGGCCCTTACAATAAAGTCCAGATTCTTTGATGACTTGTGACTTACTAGGCCCTTCGTAATCTGACCCCTCTCTCCTTCTCATTGTTCATCTCTTGCTCCTGCTCTTATCAGGTCTAGCAAAGTGATGAGTACTCTTACTGCTAGGACTTTACTCTTACTCTGTTTGGAACATTCTTCTTCCTCTCTTCTCTCTCTCCTCCTCCTTCCCTTCCTCCTCCTCTTTACCTGGGTGATGCTTATTTATCTTTAAGTCTCAAATGTTACTTTCCCTGGGAGTCTTCCCCAACCTTTCAAGACTTGGCTTTCTGCCCTTTCTCTGTTTTCCCAGACCATGTTGTATTTAGCTCTACTTGAGTTCTTATTGTATAGTATTTGCTCACCAGCATTGCCCTCTAGATGGTAAACTCCATGAAGAGTTGAATGCATGAATAATTTCAGCCCTGCTTTAAACTAGCATTATGACCTTTGGCGAGTCTGTCAGTCTTCCTGGGTCTCACTTTCTCATCTGCAAAATGAAATAATTTGGTTAGATGACTTCAAAGAGTTCTTTCAGCTTAAAAAAATTCTTACTTAGAAAATTAAATTTCTTTCCTACATCCATTTAATTTTGCGGTTGCTGCATTTGAAACAAAGCTCGTCTGATTTGCCTAATTAAACAATTAAAGAGTAAACTAGAAGCTTTATACTTTGTCTCTGAATGAGTGCTGGTTCTTTTGTTGCTGTTTCCTTCTTGCTGATGGCATGGGGCCACTTTTGGATATAAGCGTATTGTTGCTTATGTGCAAGAGCTTTTCAAATATCAAGTATTTGTTGTTTGCCAGGTTTCCTTTTCTCAGCACATATTGAAGCACAGTGTGCATGCTTTTTTCCTTTGGTAGTCATTGGTACAAATCCCGTTTTACCCAATAGCATTTTCTGTTCATGTGGGCTTGCAGAGTGCAGTGGTTCTTGAAGGGCAGCCGCCACCACGGTGCAGCTAGTGAACTGAATTGTAATCTGAGATGTAATTCCTGTGGTCTTTGTATATATCATTGAAATTTCATTAATGTGCATAGGATTCTTCTTGACGTTTTTCTGGAAGTTGCCAAAGCTGGGCACCAACAATGTGAGAGCAGGGTCTAGAAGTGAAGAGTAAAGCAAGCAATCACACAGGCCTCACAGAAACTGCTTCTGCTTCCGAAAGCCCGAATCACTTATATTTCCTTCCTTTCATCTGTTAAAGTGTATTTTCTTCAGATGTAATTATCTGTGCTATGTTTTCTGTGGAAAACCAAATTTTCAGTAATGGATGAATAAGCAGACATATTGTCTGAGATTATATTGAACTGTTAGCGATAGCTAGGCAATTGTTTTGTTTCTGGCACTAGGACAAAATAATTTGGAAAGGTGTCAGGTTCACTTTACTCATTCCTCTGGTCTGAGCTCTCTCTGTGCTGCCAAGTGTTATTTTGTTACTGTGCGACTATGGGTAGTTGTAGGGGAGTGGAAATGATATTGGACTGGAAGGCAGAAGACAACTGGACTAGAATATGTTTAGTTTACTACTTCTGGATCTTTAGACAGGGTATTCAACCTCCTTTGTCAGAACAAACCTCTGTTTTTTCATCTGTCAAATAGGGATAGTAATAATGTAATTCACAAAAGGCTGAAGACTAAAGTAAAGTTTATGTACAAAGACTCTGTAAGTCACAGATTGCTTAAACAAAGTTTAGATATGTTGATAGTGGGAAAACTTTGTGTCTTCAAAAGTAAGAATTTTATGGCGGTTAATACTGCCTAGAGGTAGAATTGGCTTTCTTGTGATCTAATGAATTCCCCATTACTGGCCTGTTTAAATATTCTCTCCAATCTTGAGAATCTATAGTTCAGTGATATTCTATTACTGAAAGAGGGTATTGAATCTGGTCTTTTGGGTAATTCTCCTCATCCTGGGATGGTATGTTACTGTATTAGTAGTTATCTATTGCAATGTAACAGATGACCCCCAGAAAGTAACAGCTGGAAACAACAGACATTCATCATCTCACAGTTTCTATGGGTCAGGATTCTGGGTGCGGCTTAACTGAGTGGTTCTAGCTGGGCTCTCTCCTGTGGCTGCAGTCAAGTGTCGTCTGGGGCTGCCATCATCGCAGGGCTTGTCTGGAGTTGGAACTGCTCACCTAAGTGATTGTCAGCAGGCTTCAGAAAATCTCCTTCCAAACTCACTCCTGTGGGTGAGGCCACCTCACTCAGGGCAGTGGTTTCTTCCAGAACAAGAGAAAACAGCCACGACAGAAGCCACGGTCCTTTTATAATCTAACTTTAGAAGTGACAGGCCATCACTTCCTCTGTGTTCTGTTTGTTAGAGGCAAATCAGCAAGTCCTGTCCACCAAGGGCGGGGGATGATACACTGGCACTGTCTTAGAGGCTGCCTGCCACGGGCGGATGACACACAGCCTTGGTGTGGTGAAGTGGAGTTGGGGTAGACCTGACTTCCCAAGCCTAGTTTTGTCATTCTGAATTATATCTAGTTATTTTTAATGTTCTCAAGTGAAAGCAGTTTTTTGAATTTGTTGGAGCCTGTTTCAATATCTTACCAGTTTTAGTATAGTGAAGATGAGTATCTTTTTTTCAGCACCCTTGTCTGAACTGTAGAAGTGGTTGTGTAGAACATGAAACCGATGTTAGTGGTTTTTGAAGGGCTATCAGAGGGAATAGAATGAAGTATGTTCAACATATCTTTTGTTTTCTAAGACTGTAGTTGTACCTTATGTTTTAAAAATTGACAAGGTGCTTGATAGCTTGTAACAGCAATACTTTCTGAGCCCTTATTCAGGCTTCACAGAGACTCCAAGTACGCGGTGGTTATGGAGTAGATTGTGGGTAATCAACCTTTGACCAGATAACAGATAATATCACCAGTGCTCGGTTCCTCTAAGGAAGATTTTGTAGGCATTTAAGAAATCATCCTTTTTTCTTCTGAGTAGTCTGCTGACTTACAGTATCATGTTCTCTGTTAAAAGTGGATAAATTGACATAGAATTAATTTTTATTAAACTGAAATAAATATAGGCTTCATTGTATTTCCCTGTCTTTTCTCAAAAACCAAAGCTCTCTTTTGCCGAAAAGCTGCTTGGCAGAGAAGAAAGAACATGGGCCTGGGAGTCAGTATACCTATATTTTAGTCCTAGCTTTGTCCTTAAATTTGTGTTTGACCGTGAGATGTTGTTTCACCATTTCTGACTTCAAATTTCTCATGGTGTTTTTGTCCAACTTTAAAATGCTGCCAAATTAATTTTCTCCTCTAGGACAGTCTTGGGGGTAACAGCAAGACAGCCATGGTAGCAACTGTGAGTCCGGCAGCTGATAACTATGACGAAACCCTTTCAACTCTGCGGTATGCAGATCGTGCCAAGAACATCGTGAACCATGCTGTGGTGAATGAGGATCCTAATGCACGAATTATCCGAGATCTCCGGGAAGAAGTAGAGAAACTCCGAGAGCAGCTAACCAAAGCAGAGGTATAAGGCACAGCCAAGTGGCGCTTTAGGGGTCTGAGAAAATCTACTAATGCTAGAACTTGAATTTTCCTCCCCTTCGCCATAAGTGATGAGTACCCCACTTAGAATTTTTGATTTTCCTATAGGAAGAGAAATTTTTTTTTTTTAAAGATTGGCACCTGAGCTAGCAACTGTTGCCTATGTTCTTTTTTTATTTTCCTTCTTCTTTTCCCCAAAGCCCCCCAGTGCACAGTTGTATATTCTAGTTGTGAATGTCTCTGGTTGTGCTACGTGGGACGCCGCCTCAGCACGGCCTGACAAGCGGTGCCATGTCCGTGCCCCGGATCCAAACTGGCAAAACCCTGGGCTGCTGAAGGGGAGCACATGAACTTAACCACTCGGCCACGGGGCCAGTCCCCTAGGAAGAGAAATTTAAGATGAGTAATAAATAAAGGAAGACAGATAGATTGTCATAGTTGAAATTTAGGGAGTTTTTTCAGATGTTAAAGGATTGAAAAGGAAGAGAGAATAAAGGGAATTGAGAAAATGTCGCTTGCCACAGTATAGGCATCTGAGAAGAGGTATAATAGAATAAGGGAGAGAGAGACACTTGCAACAAATCCGTATAGTTTAATTTTAGTGCAGAAAATGGTGGAGAGTGGGCATAGACTAATTGGAAGAAGAATCAGATTTTTGTTGTATCATTTGTTCACAGGTTGAAGTCAGAACGGAAATCTTAAGCAGGTCTTACACACCTTAATAATCTAGTTTTTCTGTGTTGTGGGTTAATTATATTTGTAGGAAAAAATAATTTTATAGCAGAAGTACCCATCTATTTAACGGTACTCTATTTCCACTGTCCTTTGTACATTCTATAATGTATGGTTTTTGTGTTCCATTACTGAATTTGAAACCTACACAATTCTAACCTACAACCAAATGCTCATCGTCTTGTCAAAAGTGGAATAAAATATCAGATTCAGGATCTCTGCTTTATTTAGCATTTCTCTTCCCACAATTTCCCAGCACTGTGAGACTCTTTCCTGGGGCTGGGACCATCTTGCTCTTCTTACTCATAACTCATTTTCTAGTATGAAATTGGTAAAATATATGATCAAAACAATTATCTTGAGCCTGCCCTGAGGGCCTAGTAGTGGAAGTTTGGCACACCGCTTTGGCAGCCTGGGTCCGTTTCCGGGTTGCAGAACCACACTGCTTGTCTGTCAGTTGCCGTGCTGTGGCAGCAGCTCTCTTAGAAGAACTCAAGGACTTACCACTAGGATATGCAACTGTGCACTGGGGCTTTGGGGAGGGGCAAAAAAAAGAGGAAGACTGGCAACGGATGTTAGCTCAGGGCGAATCTTTCCCTTCCAAAAAAGAAAAAACCCCAGTTATCTTATTTTTGCCTGTTGAATTTTATCCTGTTTTTGTAGGAATAATTTTACAGTTCATCAAGATGTTTTGAAATTTTCTTTCTGTATTCATGGTATTAATGACACCATCCAGTTTGTAACATGTACGAATTTAGTCTGTGTGTATTTGCATAAATACCTGAAGTCATCAATAAAGACTAGATGAGTCATGTGTATGAGTCTAGATGTAAGACCTATTGGGATTTAAGAAAAGCCTTGATAGCTTGAACTCTCCGTCTCCTTAAATGTAATTAGATCTGCACAATAACAATGGGTTGAAGGAAGCGGAAGTAGTTGTCTTCCTTTCAAGCCCACCTTGGATAACTGAGTGAGTTTGTGGGACCCACGCTGTTGGGAGGCTGTGCGTCAGTGAGTCACTGTTAGGTCTTGGGTAGATCAGAGACCTCAGTGAGCTGTAGAGCTGAGGCGAGGCAGATTGTTACTTTTGTCCTGGATTTAGCTAATGCTTTTTTCAGGGCATCATGCAGACGTTTCATGAAATAAACATTTTGCTTGTAGGCAATGAAATCTCCAGAGCTAAAAGACCGGCTGGAAGAATCAGAGAAGCTAATCCAGGAAATGACTGTGACCTGGGAGGAGAAATTAAGGAAAACTGAGGAGATTGCACAGGTTCGTGCTTCCTGATTAGAGAGAGAAACCTCATGGCAGTTTGCGCAGTGTGACTAAGATGGCCTTTCTGGTTCCTTTTTATTTTTAGCTTTGAAGATGGCAAATCTGGCACCATTAATAAGAATCTAGATCCAAGAGTCTATACTTTATGAAGTTAATTTGAAGGATAAAAAAGATGTAATTACAATCGATTGTTTATTATGTAGGAAATACTTTTTTAGGGTCATAAAATTTTTTTTAATGAAATACAACTACTTTGTCGCCTCTGGCTCTGAAAACTCAATTCTGTTAAGTGCTTTGCAGACCTAAAGAATGTGTCCTAGCTACAAAATTATTAGTGATGGATGGTAGGCTATGAGCTTCTTGCTTCCATATGACAACACAGTAAAAGTAATATGAAATACCTAAATCTGAGGTGACTGCCTCTCAGTTTTAGAATACTTAATATAGAGTTGAGAAATTTTAGGGTGAGAACATTAGCATTTGGAGAAAATCCTAAAATTTGCAAGTGTCTACGTAGTAAAAGACTCTCTGGCTTTCCTGTCAGTTGGTCATTCAGCCTCTGTTTTAGAAATGCATATGATAATGTGGAGCCCAGTGCCCTATCGAGCAGTCTTTTCATGATTGGACAACTCTAATAGTCGCTATTTAATCAAAATCTTTTATTCTTTCATTTCTGCTCATTGGCCTTCCAAAGCTAAGAGAATAAGTGTCCCGTGTGTCTGCAGAAACTAATAAAAACAGTAATAGCCAACATTTACTGGGTGTCCTTGTGTGTTGGGCCCTATGCTAAGCGCTACTCAATATGGTATTTTATTTAATCTTCTCAACAGCCGCGCAGACAGGGCCTGTGGCTAGCCAGACATTTAAAGTCGCCTCTGCCTCTTCCCCTCCTTTTCTAAAGTTAAAAGTCTCTAGTATTCTCAAGGATTCCTTGTTTTAGGGAATATATAAACTTGCTACTTATTCAGTAAATTCCATCTTTAAATGTGCTGTCCAGAATCAATCCATATATCAGATGTTGTAGGACAGGACTACTATTATGTAGTATAAAGCGGATGTTATATTTATATTAGTGCTGACTAGGATTTAAGTAGATTCTTAAAATATTTCTTATTATAGTGATTTTCAAAAGAGATAAAAATAAGAGAAGAGTATAATAAACCCACATGTCCCCATCACCCAGTTTCGTTAAAGATCAACATATGACTGATCTTGTTTTATCTATATCCCTGTACTGGGTTATTTTAAAGCATATCCCTCAAATTACAGAGAAGAGGATACACCAGAATATAAACTTGATTTCTCATTACATATTTCACTTTTGCTTTTCATATATTTTAAGTCGTTCTAGTAATTGTTCAATTTGGAACTAATTTGTGTGAGTATTTTGAGCTATTCCAAAACTAAAACATTGACTTTGAAGCGCTGCTGTCCTTGGGCTGCTTTGCTGGTACAAAGCAGGGCAGATCTAAATGAGATTGCAGCGTGTGGGAGCTTATCTTTAGCATCTGTCCTTACCTAGCCATCCTCTCCCTCTCTCAGATGTCCCTTTTCAGGACTATGCCTGATTTTATCCAACACCTCATTCAACATCTTATCTTTCTCAGCCCCTAGGCTGTAGTGCTGCTGAGCTTTCTCCTCTCTCACTGAAAAAGACCTAGTCTGTTGACCTCTTTGCGATACAGACTAGTATTTCCCAAAATGTATTTCTGGCAGTATAGCCACAAATTGTTAATAAGTCTTCTGGGGAAAAAATGGTCCATGGTCAGATAACTGGGAAAATCTGGGTGAACTAAGTTAAATGGATTTGTTTTTTGAAGGACTTTTTACATCATTTTTGGGAGTCTGTTTCAAGTCAGCCAGGCTCTTCGTAAGTCCTGTGTGCTCTGTGACATCTTGCTCTAGTATGCCAGTCCCTGCCATTAATTCCAGTGGAAGCTATCTGGAGCCATTTGACCCTTAAATCATGCAGTACTTTACTATTCAATTTTTCATTTATACTTTTATTACCTAATGAATTTGGAAGGTTCTCAAGAAAAAAGGCCACATCTTTTAGTTTTAAAAGTGTTTGCTCAAGGGGCTGGCCCCGTGGCCGAGTGGTTGGGTTCGCGCTCTCCGCTGCAGGCGGCCCAGTGTTTCGTTGGTTCGAATCCTGGGCGCGGACATGCCACTGCTCGTCGGACCACGCTGAGGCAGCGTCCCACATGCCACAACTAGAAGAACCCACAACGAAGAATACACAACTATGTACCGGGGGGCTTTGGGGAGAAAAAGGAAAAAATAAAATCTTTAAAAAAAAAAAAAAAAAAAAAAAAGTGTTTGCTCAATAATACTTTTGAGTAAATGTACAGAACTCGGGTTGACTAATTTCTAAGCCCGGGCCATATCTCTGATACCAAATTGTCACCTATTTTCATCTTTTATACTCTCACTAAGAAATGCACACTTAAGTGAAATGAAAACCTTGAGATAGATCAGGGGCCGGCAACTATGCCCTTGGGCAAAACCTGGTCTCCCACTTCTTTTCATGAATAAAGTTTTGTGGGAACACAGCCACGCTTCTTTGTTTGGGTATTATTTATGGCTTCATCAGCAGAGTTGAATAGCTGTGACAGAGACCACAGGGCCCAGAACGACTGAAATATTTACTACCTGACCTCTTACAGAAAAAGTTCACCAGCCTCTGGTATCAGAAGTAATATTTAGTGGTATCAGTAAACATAACTATGTTTTATCCTACAATACTTTTTTATTTTACAAACTGATTCTTAGATGTTGCGAACTTTCGTTTTTTTTGATGACTAAGAACTTCAGAGTTTTTGGTGGCAGATATAATGGTGAATTGACAGTTTCCACCATTGTATTTTTTTGATTTAGATAAAAATTTTGTGGTATTTTTACCATTATAAAATCTCAAGTGACAGGAAAATACATAAGAAGTAGTGTAAAACAATAGTTTACTATCACTGATAATTTAGAGAATTATTCATTAATATTCCTGCCTCTAGTATAGATTTGGTCAATGACCTTGGACAAACCTATATTCAGTAACATTCCATATTCAATAATGAATATTGAGCAAAAGTCAGAAAGTCATTATTGGGGAGTATAGGAGTAGTTGGAAATAACATTAGTAAGCTTGGCCATCCTCTAGAGGGCTTTGAATGTCAGACTCAGATTTTTAGATTTCACCAGTAGGAGCTAGAAAGATTTTAGTTTATTAATTTATCTTTTAAAACATTTATTGAGTGTTTACTATGTGTCATATGCTATTTAGGTATATCCTGGCTGTTTTATATACATTATCTCATTTTAGTCCTGTCTTTTCCCTTACTCTGAGTGGCTTTACCTTTGTTAATTCATATATTCTTTTTTAGGCTTACCTTTGTTTCTGTACAATTAAAATTTTGCCTCTAGATGACAATAATCAGATTTCTTCTAGATCTTTGAATTATTTCTGTAGTGAGAATTAATAGAGTCATAAGAGTAAAGTAGAAGAAACTATTGTTTTACAAAAGTAGTATTTATTTATAGAAAATATAGAAAGGTTATTATGAAGAAAATTTAACTGTGATGCAGTCATCCAGAGAAAACTGTTCATATCTTTGCACTTTCTTTCAGTTTTTTTGGTGCACAAATTGACATACTAATTTATACCCTGCATTTTTCATTTAATGTTAGTTCATGAGCATCTACCCATGTCATTTGTAGAATGTCAAAAAAAAAAAAGACATTTTTATAGAGGAATGTTTCTTCTCATTATTGGAATAATTCTTTAATTACCCACCAAGATTCCTACATAAAAGAGCCTTCCCTCAGAAGGGGCTACACAAAATATATTGGAACTGCTGTCTTCATTTTAGGAACATGGTTCTTTATCAGAAATAATAATGTCTTAGAATTGAGTGCTGAGAACCATAATGTCTAGTGCTAAACTACTCAAAACTTCCTGAAAGAACCCCAAAGTGTTTTTTGTTAGAAGACAGACTTAATTCAAAGGCCCAGAACCAGAATGTCTCCTTCCCTACTTTTGTAATAGTATACTTCTAAGTGAGATGTATTGACCGGGTTGCGGTGGCCATATAAAGTAGGATGGTATGCCTAGAAGCAACAAAATTCTGAGGCTATAATTTAGTTACACTGCAGACTTACTGTGTGGCCTTAGTTAAAAGACTTAGCTTGTCTTGTCTTTCCTTACAGTCAAAGGTCCTTGGTGGCTGTGACTCATTACTACTAGATATTTATACGTAGTCAAAGACACCCTACTCTGCCCCAATTCATATACACCTTAATCAGGGAGCGTCGGTTGCAGGATTCATATGTATCTCCCTGTGTGCATGCATTCATATATTGTGGGGATTCAGAGACAGGTAGGCACAAAAAAGAAAGGTTCATATTCTTATGAAAATAGTGCTTGAATGCATATGCAAGTTTTATTTTGATAAATTCGCAACACTGATGTTTTGATGCTCATTGCTCGTGTGCAGGGTGCTAGGTGCTAGGACACACAGTGGATAGGTGGGATCCGTGCCCTCACAGAGAAATGGTCAAGTAAACAGTTACCAAGTGTGGGTCCAAGTATGCACCAGACAGAAGGAGCACTGTAAAATCCCTCAAGCTAAAGAGAGCGTTCTTGATACTTTCAGGCACCTGGAAGATGTTCCATGTAACTGTGGTCCAGGCTTTGAGAGGAGGAGTGACATGAAGTGAAGATGGAGAGTAAATGGGCCAGATTGAAGGGCCTGTTGAGGGAGTTTGGCCTTTATGCTTGCTGGAGGGGAGAGGAGGGGGTCACTGAGGATATCGTGTAAGAGAGTATGTTAAAAACTTGGCTTTTTAGACAGATCACAGTTGAGTAAAACACACTTACATTTGTTTCATATACACAGAATTAAATGAGAAAGGTGAATTCAAGATGTTAGATATTTTCAAGAATGAAAATTGAGAAGTCAATAGTATAGTTGGTTGCTATCTGTGATGGCTTTATTTCAAAATAAAAAATATTTTAATTAACAAAATAAAACAACATTGTATAGTTTGGAAAGAGAAAAAATGCAGTAATCTATAATACCTTGTCCTAAAATAACATATTTGAATTATACACTTATTTAGTAATTATTCTAATGTAAGATCTTTTATATCTTGCTGTCTCAATAGCCGTGGAATTAATACTTCTCTGATACATTTACAGGAGCGACAGAAACAGCTTGAGAGCCTTGGAATATCTCTTCAGTCTTCTGGAATTAAAGTCGGGGATGATAAATGTTTCCTTGTTAATCTGAATGCTGATCCTGCTCTGAATGAACTTCTGGTTTACTATTTAAAGGTGAAGTAATAGGCTTTGCTACTATTTTCTGCCGAGGAGAACAATATTTCCTAGTGGTTTTTTTAAACTTGGAGAACCATGCTCAAAACTAATGAGCAAATTGGTTTTTATTTGTGCAAACTCAAGTGTAGAAAAATCTTGGGTTTATGGGATCAGTTTCTCTTTTCAGTCTTTGATGTCATTCAACCTAGTAAATTAAAAAATCATATTCCGATATTGTTTCCAGGAAATTAGGTAGCTTAGCTACTATTATTTAATATGATTTATACCAGGGAGTTAAGTAGATAACTTTAAAGCTTAAAGAATGACTTTTAAAAGTAAATGATTCGTTAGGAGCCTAAAGCTTTTGTGATTGATATGAAGCACACCTTTTTCTGAGTGGTTTGTTAGCTTGCAAGAGGAAATGTTTAAAGAAAGTTATGTTCTTAGGACCACTTGATGTGAAATTTGTGTTTCCAGTAACTCTTAGGAAAACTTAAAAATTTGGATTATCAACTTATAAAAAAAGAGTTAAGTCACTTAGAGACTGAGAAGGTCAGAGTATGGAATAGAAAAAAACCAAATAGTGATATACCATGAAACCTCTAAGTTGTGGGACATATCAGGAAGACAAAAGACAACTTTAGAATGAGCATGAATCCTGAGACACTACATAGATTATGAGGAGCTTGCCAAAATTGCCTTTGTTAAGCCCAGAGCATAAATGAATTATATGATGGACTCTTAATATGCGGTTAATAAATGTTGGGAGGAAAGTTTTTGCCCCCTCATAGTACAGGAACTATCCATGTGAGTTTTACTGAAGTGACTAGGATAGTAAAGATAATGAGCTAGTAAATCTGGAAGTAGCTTTAAAATTAGAGAGATGTGTCATTTCATTTCTAGAGAGACTGAAGAATTCATGACACGTTCGCTAATTCTCAGTTTTTGTCAAAGATATCTTGGGATAAATGTTTTTGTTGTTTGATAAAGCTCTTTATTAATAAGTGTCTTACACCATGTTTTGTGACGCTGTGAGTTAAATTGTGTCTGGTCCATACAGTCACGTGTGCACTCTAGGTATTGTGGTGCAGTGGGAGCAACACCAGAGTGGGAGAGAGTGGCTTGTGTTCTAGTCCAGTCCCACAACTTAACAGACGTTTGGTCTCAAGTCCTTAGCCCCCTCCAGTCTACAGTTCTTCCTCTATAAATGGAAGTCGTCTTTGTCTGGCAACCTCCACAAGGTTCTTATGAAGATTAAATGATACTTGATATATAGAAGGACTTTATAAACAGAAGCACTATATAAATATAAAATATTCCTGGGGCCGGCCTTGTAGTCGAGTGGTTAAGTTCACGTGCTCCACTTTGGTGGCCCAGGTTTTCACAGGTTCGGATCTTGAGCTCGGACATGGCTCTCTGCTCAAGTCCTGCTGAGGTGGCATCCCACATGCCTCAACTGGAAGGACCCACAACTAAAATATGCAGTCATATACTGGGGGGCTTTGGGGAGAAGAAGGAAAAATTAAAAAAAAAAATTTTTTTTAAGTATTCCACATTTCGTTTTCTCATTCGGTACTCTGTGTGGTACCTTATATATATTTTATCCTTGTCTATTGAAAACCATGATGTGTTGTCACGTCACTTACTGTACTTCCAAAAATGTTTGCAGCATTTTGTGTTAGAATTTCAGCTGTAGGTATTCATATGCTTTCGGAGAGATGCGATATTAGAATAGGATTTAAATAGTCTACACTTTTTATTTCTCAGAACTATGAATTCATTTTCTTTTTGATGTGATAAAGTTCAAATTGGGACACACAAACACATACACCCAAGAAGAAAAAAAACCTGATTCATATCTGTTTCTTAACTGAAAAATTAAACAAAGAAGCTATTTAAAGACTTTTGGAGAGTACTCCAAATATTTCTGGTTGTCTCGTGTGGAGGTGTTGGGATTCTGTTGCAGACTGTGTGGTCAGCCCCGTTTCGGCAGGGTTTGAGGCCGTGTTGATTTCTTCAGTGCCCAAGCTAACCCCATTACAAAAGTATATTCATGACAAAGCACATTCAAGGGATGGTCTCGGTCCAAGAACAGTTTTTGCTTCAGTAAAGCGATACCATGATGTGGGATGGAGGAATTTGGAGGCTGAGCGTTTTTTATTTCTTTGCTTTCAAATTCTCAAGTCAGTCTAGATGCTGGGCAGATGATTTCACATCTCAGGGTGACTTTCATCACCCCGTCTGTAAAATAAGGGCACTGGATTAAATGATTTCTAACGTTCTTTCTAGTTCCAAATTGTATAGTTCTCTGCAAGAACAGAGTCCTCCATTTATTTGTTCTGTCTAGAACTGGCATAGGCAAGGTATGGTGGCCCAACCATAGATAGGACATAACTCACAAGATAATTTGGTATTTAATTTCGTATACAAGCAGTCCTTGCTTTGCATGGTTCCAAAATACACAAATTCCAGTTACCCCGATTTAGTAAGTGATGACACTGCTGCTGTTTGTGAGTTTCTAGATACACAGCCAGAGGAGCTCAGTGAAGGTGAATTTATCAATATAAATAATGAAAGTGGTTGTGATGATAAGAATGAAGGTTTCTCAAAGGGAGTGATCCCAGAAAACACTTCACAGTAAAGGAACTGTTGGGAGATATTTTGCAGCATTGAAAGCACAAAGGATATAAAATGGTGGAATCTTAGGAAGAAGAATGACAATTTGCCACAGCAGGGAAAATATGCACATTCCGTATTCATATTGAGTTACATGTTGAGAAGAAGGCAAGCACTATTCAAATTACTCTGGATGAGCTTTTAACAAAGAAATAAAATGCTTTAAATTTCAGTGTTTCTAATGTTCTAAATTACAGTGTACTAAATGAATATCAGTTTTTCTATTTTTTCGTTTCCCTATACGTTATAACAGTAAGAGAATTCTTAATGTTTTTACAGGCTATTTTAAAGGTCACAGAATAACTGCAGTTTTTCTCATTGATTATTCAGATCTCTTTGCAAAGTTATTTTTACAGTCCTGCACCCTCGTGCCAAGTGAGTTCTGAGGTGGACTTGGAGGTTTACACCATCCAGGATGAGCCAAGCTTCTAGAGGGAAGAGCTGTTCCCCTCACCTTAAAAACCTTATGCTAGTAATATACTTTTTTTTCCTAAAAAGTTTTATAAAAACTTATTAGAAAAAAAAGGGGTGGATTAGCACCCAAATTCTAACACCCAGAGATGACCGTACTTCATAGTTAATATTTTATCTCTGTCCTCTGGATCTGTTCCTATATGTATGTGTATGGATTTATTCTGATACACATTTTTTTAATTACAGAAATGGGCTCATAGTATGATTCTAATCACACCTTTGAATTATCCACCAAATCTTTAAGGAGAGCTGCTCTGCTTATGTGGTTCTGGATTTACTGTTTTCACAAGTCAGCTATCAATGGCTGGGGAAGTGGGTGATTCTGAAGGATTTGGGACAAATTATACATGTATGCACTGGGTAAGACTTTGTACCATGGATTCAGCAGCAGCTTCAAAGTACATGTTGGTCCTCTAGCATGGCTCCCGTGGAGAGTAAACTGCCTGTCGTCTCTGCCAGTGTTCGTAGTCGCCAGTTGGGGTGGCCAGAATGGCAGGGGCAGCAGCCACTCAGTGTTTGTGGAGCTGTGGCTTGGGCTTCAGGAAACCCAAGATGAGTAAGACGCAGTCGTGGCATGTTAGGAGTTCTTGGTTGGCAGCAGTTCGGCTCATCTAGTGTAGTAATGGAATTTGTAAAAGACAGAAAGATACGTTTCTTTCTTTCTTCACCTCCATTCCAGAAAAGCTGTCTTCAGGGTCTTGGTTCTGTTAAGCTAGGGAGACTTCTCGATTAAAGAATTTTGATTACTTAAATATGTAAAGAGTAACGAATACTTTTCTGCTTATTGCGCCTGGTACGTACTTACCTTTTCCTTGAGAAGTTGTCTGACAGGGTTAAGGGACTGCACAGACTGTACCAATATGCTCCTTTTCCTGCTTGTAGGATAGGAAAAGCCGCCCTGTGAAATATGGCACTAATGAACACGTCCTCTCTCTCCATCTTCCTCCCCCACTCCCTCCTTCTGTTTCTCTGTCTCTCTTTCTCTCTCTTTCAGGACTTAGTTGATCAAAGCAAGATTCTCAAAACAGATACATAAAGAGTTGACTTATAAAGGAAGCAGGTACAGTAAATTCATAGGATAGTTAACTAGTCATCTTCAGTGAGATTAAATTTAAATGGATGAAGAAAGGATAAAAAGCAATTCCTATCCTTTGATTACTTCTGAGATTTTTAAATATAGTATTTTATATTTGCTAAAGTTTTCCCTAAAAGTAGTATACTTTAGAGTCATTATACCCATGGATCACAGAGACTGAAAAAGTATCCCTGATTATCTTATTTTGATTACTTTTTACTGTCACAGCATTTACTCATTAGATAAACTTCTATATCAACCTATGATGTTTATTTTTTTCCTCAGACTCAATTTCTTCTTGCCGTGTTTAGAGCACAATGGGAAGACCCTCTCAAAAAGCTTATTGTCTGACTTGTTTAAACATTGAACAGTAAGGCTTTTAGAACTCAGTGTTTGAGATTGTAGCGAATCCTCATCCAAATCAGAATAGAATCCTTATAACCTCCAATGAGAGGTTTAAGTTGTCATTTATAACGTAAGCTCTATAATTGGGACCGTGTCTGTCTCTTGTCTCTAGGGGCTCAGTTCCCAGCTCAAAATAGGTGATCAGTGTAGTATTTCTCGAAAAAGTGAAATTTTCCTTCTAGAACTTGGATTAAACCTTTGCATATTTGAGTTAATATCTTGTCTCTGATAATTTTTACTTCAGTCTATCAACAGACATTTAGCACCCACCGTGTATTTTTACTATGCTTGTTGTTGGAGAAGATGCAAGAGTCCTGTAGAGGTTGCTAGCTAAGTAAGGGAGAAGTTGTGTGATAGTAAGTTGTGGTATTGACTCTCAGTGTAGTCAGAGTTCAGAGAAGGGAGAAGTCAGTGCTGGCTAATGTGAAACCTTCAAGTAGAAGATGAAGTTAGAAGTAAGTGTTGAAAGATACTTTGTATTTAGAGGAAGGGAAGAGAAGAACATTTCAGGCAATGAGAACAAAAGTAAAGGCAAAGATGTGGGAGTGAACCTGTGTGCCATCTTGGAGTGTGGTAGTGGGAGCTGGTCCTGCACTCAAACTCCAACCTAGGGTATGGCTCTAGGCTTTCTCCACCTCTACTCCAGAGGATAGAAGGGATTCCAAAGGCACAATTAAGACTCCTGCTAGAATTTCTCTCTGGAGGAGGAAAGAGATTCTACATAGAAGTGGCCTAGGGCAAATTTTGGGGGATTTTTTTCTTCTTTTTCAGGTGATCTTGGGCCCTTTTTCTCTACGGACATTTTTTTCCTTTTTAAACTTCTCTTCACCTTGCAGTTGGTGTTGTAAGACAGAGAGGGAAGAACCAAAGAGAGGAATGGAGATAGGCATGGAATAGATTCTTTGACCTACTACTGACCGTCACAAAAGCCTTACTTGTAGTTTAGACCTAGTCGAGCCCTGTGCTCCAGGTTATGGAGGTGTGGGTTTGGCCAGGAAGCCTCAGCTTATAGTGAGGACTATCATTTGCCTGGAATGTCCTCTCTATTTTATACACTACTTGAGGATTGAACAGGATTCCATGGGACAGTTCTGGATCCCAGAGCTTTGTTTCCTTGGAAACACCTCTGCAATGTATTTGAGAGAAGAAACCCCCAGAAAAGTGGAAATGAAAATACTAGAGGGAAGAGGCCTTTTACGAGACTGAGATCCCAGAAAAGATGGGAAGAATTGGGACTCAGAATATAATTAGACAAGTTTCCTGCAAAGAAGAGGAGAGAGTCATCTTCCATTGAGCTGAAGGGAATGCTAAGGGAAATTATTGTTTATTTATTATTCTTTTATTTTTATTTAAGGCCTAAACGTGCCAGGCCTTTGTTAAGTGCGTGGATTACCGTGGTGAGCAGGTCAGGCTGTTTGCTTTCCTGGAGTTTCCATGCTAGCTGTAGAGATGGACAGTAAACCCACGAACAGTCAGTGATATGTAAGGAATTTAAAAATGAGAGTGATGGGTGGCTATTTCTTGTTATCGATTCAGGATACACCTGTCTGAGGATGTGCCCTTAAAAGCTGAGATAGAAATGTTAAGAAGCTACCAATTTCAAGATCAAAGGAAGAACGTTTCTGACAGAGGGAACAGCTAGTGTGCTCAAAGAAAAGATAAAAAGCCAATGTGGCTGGATCATGTTCCGGGAGAGGGAGAGTGGTAGGAGCCTGGATAACAGAGGTAGGCAGGGGCCAGATTGCAGAGGGTTTTATAAGCCCAGGTAAGAATTTGAACTTCGTTAGATGTTCAAAGGGAAACTGCTAGAGGGTTTTAAATAGGGAGATCACATGATCAGCTGTTGTGGTAGGAGTGGATGGGGATGAAGGGGGTAGAAGTGGAGACATAGTAGGAGGCTCTTGTTTTCACCCCGGCAAGAGACTAAGATGTGATAGTAGAGGCGGGGAAAGTGAGCTGATTCTTTGTATGTTTTGGAGGCAGAATCTGTAAGGACATCCTGATTGACACGGGGCTAGGAGTAGCTGGTGAGGGAAAGAGAGGACTCTAGGATAGGATCTAAGCTTTTTCGTTGACTAACTGGGT
The DNA here is from genome assembly GCF_021613505.1 of Equus quagga. Lineage (NCBI taxonomy): Eukaryota > Metazoa > Chordata > Mammalia > Perissodactyla > Equidae > Equus > Equus quagga. The sequence goes on from NC_060269.1 coordinate 62,710,230, forward strand.
GGTGGTAGTGCCATTGTTATTGGAGAAGGGCATAGAGTCATTGGGTGCAGGGGAAACAAAGGTTCTGCTTTGTCCCTTTCACTTTGAAATGTCATTAGACATCTAAGTTGTGCCACATAGGCAAGAAATAATGGTGACTGTGGTAGTGGAGGTGGGAGAATAATGGAAGTAAAGTCTGTACTTCCTGGTCTGTGGTTTAATTTATGTGTAGACAGTATTTAAAGCCCATGGGGCTGGATGAGGTCATCGTGGTCAGGGGTCAGCAACCTACTTCCACAGGCCAAATCTAGCTCCCTGCCTGTTTTTATATGGCCCAGGAGCTAAGACTGGGTTTTCCATTTTTTTAAATGGTTGAAAAAAAATCAAAAGGAATTGTAATATTTTAGACATATGAAAATTACATGAAGTTCAAATTACAGTGTTCATAAATAAAGTTATTTGGAAAGTAGCTACACTTGTTCATTTGTATATAGTCTGGCTGCTTTCACACCACAAGGGCAGAGTTGAGTAGTTGCATATAACTTGTAAAGCCTAAAATATTTCATATCTGACCCTTGACCATGGCATATGAAAGGAGAAGGTGGTCAAGGGACACATCAAGGTCATTTCAGCATTTAGTTATGTGTGGGCAGTCAAATGTTGAAGCGCATAAGAGGGAGCTTGATTTTTATGTCAGTTTTCTCAGTTACCTGCCAAAAAGTGAGGCTGGTGACTGGGGTTTAGAGAATTGAGCAATTGGGGGTCTATGGTAAGGAAGAACACATCTATCCTGTCTTTTCTGAGGTTTAGGGAGACCATGTGACTCATAAAATTAGTTTTAGTCTTTTCAAACTCCTTATATTTAAATAGCTTTTTGTCTTTGTAGTTGGCTCATCTTGACTGAGAGCAGGTAAGTGATGTACAAATTAAGTAACTATAGTTTTCAGACTAATACTTTTGGTACATTATTGGCACATGGCTTGTGCTCTGAGAGTTGTATGAAATATTTGGAATCAAGATTGCAATGAAAAATGATGAATATAGTATAGAAATTAATATAAAGCTATAGTTTTAGGTTTAAAAGATATAACAATTCAGTGCTTGTTCCTTATAAGGAAATGTAACTTGTAGAATGAATTTTATTCTGTAGAAATTTCCTTTACTATTCCATTTGCTTTAAAAATCTTTTAGCTACAGTAATGGATTAACATATGAGGGCTCAGAGTAGATGGTTTCAGTTTGTGTACATGTAAGAATACAATATTAATCAGTAAGTTTTCTTCTTTTGTAGGAACATACATTGATAGGTTCAGCAAATTCCCAGGATATCCAACTATGTGGAATGGGAATTCTCCCTGAACATTGTATTATAGACATCACATCAGAAGGCCAGGTTATGCTGACTCCTCAAAAGAATACCAGGTAATGGACTTTAATTAGTGTTAATGTCACCATAATTCTTCAGAGGAAGAAAGTACACTAGTTGAGGATGGTATATAGGACGTTTAGCCTTTATTTGCTTTTAAGTTTGCTTAAATGCTTTTAAGTTCACTTAATGAAGATATCCAGTTAGTTACTAAGACCTTTATATTTAACTTTTTATTATCTCTTAAACCATCCCTTCCTCTCTATACCCACTGCTGTGGCCATATTTAAATAAGGCCCTCATGAAATCTTGATTGGAACCCCTGCTGGTACCTTAATTTTTTTCCTGGTTCACTCACCATACAGCCAGATGGCTTTCACTGTTTTTGGTAAAGAATCACTTATATCTTTCCTGTTTGTCTCCTGTTACTTTGCATCTGCCAGTCCTTTGACCAGCAAGGAATTCTGTTTGACCGTCAAGGTTAAGCTCTGTTATTATCTACTTTGGAGAGTTCCCTGCTGGGTCTAAATTAAGGGCCCCTGGTATATATTCCAGTGAGCGTTATGCTTCCCGTTATGTTAATACTTTAAGTTGTATTCTTGTGGGCTGTTAACCTTTATCATCCCATTGGACTTTGAATTCCTTGAGGACAGGACCTTTTTTTTTTTTGTTCTCTATCCCTAGCATGTAATATAAGAATAGTATGTAAGTGCTCAAAAAGTAATGAATGAATGGTCATAATATTATATAAATTAAATGTTTGTCAGTTTGTTTCCTTACGCTGTAAAGCTGTTATATAACTGTTAATACCTATTATAGATGATCGTTAACTGATTTATACTGATCTTCCAAATGTTGACTATATGATATCAAAAAATCACTAGTAGCATCACTGGTTTCATTCATAAAGTCTTTAAGTATTAGGAAGCTGTCAAACTCATGGTAAGGATACAAGTGAGAAAGGAAAAGAGAGCAGAAGCTGGCCTGGCACTCCCAGCCAGGCCATGCTGTTCTCCTTTAGGCATAAATAATATCGCAGAATACCAGCCTCAGACAAGGCTACTCTGAGGCTGTGATAAAATAAGGCAAAGCAGGCAAAAACAGGTTACTGTGCCATACACGATATACCAAACACCCTCTCTTGGCCAATGTGGTTGACAGCTACTTCACTGATTACAACTTTATCCTTGTTCTAGTCTCCCTTCTATAGATAAGAGTTTTGAAATACCCAATTGTAGAATCACTCCTGCTTTCTGACACCATCCTGTATATCCAGAACCCTCTCTTCCTTAGCCAGAGCCTCTCCTAGGTTGTCCAGTTAAAGCCCAAATCCTGCAGCAAATCCTTCCAGCAGCCCCTTACTGAAACACCCCGTGCTTTCCGTGGTGTGTCTTCTCCCTCTGCACCAGTAATAAACCCAGCTTGTTCAGCTTCAGAAATGTTTCTGGTGGTCTTTGGTTGGAGGACATTGACGCGAGTTTTCCAAAACTCTAATTTTCACTTGTAAAGCTTGAAATTTACAATTGGCAATAAATACTCTCATTTCTTTTCCTTGAAGTAATAGGCTGGTTTTGTTCATTTTCGAGAGTGTCTGCCAACTACACAAGTCTGAAAAACCACTTTGTATATATCTTTTGCTCAAGACACTCATCATACTTTGGTACGCACTAACACAGTGCTTTTCGTTTACTTATCCTGTCACCTGAAATATTTAAAAAATTGTGTACTTAAGGCTTAAGATTTAATGAAAGTAATAATTTTTACTGCTTTGTCAAGGGTGTTCTCAAATGGAATATGTTTTTTTTCTTTTTTAATTATGAGTGCATGGCAGTGAATAATCTGGTGACTGCTGGTAATGTTTGATGCCACTGCCCTGATTTGTGTTAGAGCCCCAGCAGTTTCACTCACCACCAACACAACTGTCAACACAGTGGAAAAGGGCAGGGAACCTGTTAATGTTATTCTGAAAATAACTTTGATTTTGGGGACCCCACGCAGACCACACTTTGGGGGCAATTATTATATTCATGCTTTTATTTACTAATTATGGTTTAATTGCTGCACCTTTCAAACGTAAGCCTATATGTTTGCTTTTAATTAAACTTCTCATTGTATTTAAGGAATTTGTGTCATAAAGGCTAAAATATGCTAATTTTAGTAGGTTCTCTCTTGTCAAAACTGTATTTTTTGAGCTTGTGTTTAGAATAATCAGAGCATAGGAGTATAAAAACCAATTACTTTTAGTGTTCAAAAACCCATATGATGAGTGAATTCTAGATAGGGAGTAAGATTTTGAGTGTATGCACATAGATAAAAAATAACCTGTGTTATAAAGCCGGGTGAGTGCTTCAGGAATTTAAAGAAACAAAGTTACTATAGGCTGGAGTGATGAGCAGTGTTTACAGAGGGAGTAGAAACCAAACTGGACTTGGAGAGCTGAATGAGACTCGGGGGTGGAGAAGAATGGGAACCTTATTCCAGGTTGGAGGGCTGGTGTGAGCTTGGCTTTGGAGGATGTCAGTCCTGTTTAATGGACAGAACAGAAGCCAGTTTTTTTGCAGAAGTTGAGAGTTTCACTAGAAGAGGAGAAGGAGGAGATAAAGAGGGCTTCCTTTTGTAGGACCTTTAGTGTCAAGTTAAAAAACTTAAACTTTACATCTTAACAAATGAGTCATTCAGCAGCGGAGAGGCGTGATGATAGTGGTAGCCTAGGAATCTGTCTTATAGTGGTATGCATAATTTTCTATTTCTTTCCTGACCCTCTGGATTCTTCCTTAATATCCTTCTACCCATCCTGTCTTCTCTTGAGCTCCATTGTCAAGATATGCAGTCAGGTGGACTTGATAAATCTTCTACATATTGGTAGGATATAGACATTTTTCTGTGTTATAAGGAGTTACAGAAGTATTTAACATAGGTCTCATGTACTGATATCTGTAGATATTTCTAGAGTCTAGTTGGTCGATTGGCTCTTTTTATCCATACAGGTGGGACATGCTTGTTTTAGTTGCAATGTATACTACTACTATCTTTTTATTACTGGCTGTAGTGATTCCATATTTATTGCTTAATATGCTATATAACAAATTTAGAACTTTGAAAAATAGAGGATAATAATCTATTATATTTAGTACCATAAGCATTTTAGATAAATCAGCAAAGAAGTAAATACAAGTAAAATTCTCCAAGGGCAGGTTTTATTTTGGGGAATTGATTATTTTGTTTTTCCTAGTAATTAGATCTCTATGTATTGGAAAATTAAAGGTTAAAGGAGAAGATATGGTAATCATTATTTACATGTTTGACCTCTTGTCGCCACAGAACATTTGTAAACGGCTCTTCTGTGTGCAGTCCCATACAGCTACACCATGGGGACAGGATATTATGGGGAAACAACCACTTCTTCAGGTAAGAGAGAGATTGTTGAAAATTATTCTCTGAAATAGAAGAACATATATTAGAAAGTAATATTAAAAAGTAGAAGGTAAAAACTCCATAAAAATTATACATTGTTTTGTGTATGTATGTTCATTTACTATATGTGTATTTATTTATTATGTATATGTTTGTTCACTATATGGTATGAGACAGAGGGACATATGAAGAATACACTCAGGAAAAATGCTGAGTTCACTTAGATATGTTTTACTTTTTCAATGAAAGATGATTATTTTGTCATCTGATATAAGAATTCATTAATTTTTTTCTGACATGCTTATCTGTATATTTGTTTATTTTCACAGGAAACAGCAGTGATTTTAGTTTCTTTATCCATAAATAAGGTTCATATTTCATTTAGGAATGCTTTCAGTTGCAGGTAGTGGTAAACTTGACTGTAGTGGCTTAAACAGATGGTTTATTTCTCTGACAAAATAGGAAATTCGAAAGAAGATGGTTGTTGGCATTGGCTAAGCCTCTCAAAAATGTCGTGGCAGAAGTCTTGTCATTGTCTTGGCATTTGCTTATGGTCTCAAGGTGGCCATGCCACTCAAGGCATCAAAGCAGCATTAAGGCACACGTGAAGAAAAGGTTGAAGTGTGGTGGTACTAGCCCTGAGTATTCTCTTGACTGAAAAAGCAGAAGTCTTCCCAGAGTCCCCAGCAACATTCCACTTATGTCTCATTTGCTAGAATTTGCCTCTTATTTTTTTTAAAGATTGGCCCTGAGGTAACATCTGTTGCCAATCTTTCTTTTTCTTGTTCTTCTTCTCCCCAAAGCCCCCAAGTACATGGTTCTGTATTCCAGTTGTAGGTCCTTCTGGTCCTGCTATGTGGGACACCGCCTCAGCATGGCCTGATGAGCCGTGCTGGGTCCCTGTCCAGGATCTGAACTGGCAAAACCCTGGGCTGCCAAAGTGGAGCATGCAAACTTAACCATTTGGCCACGGGACCGGCCTCTAGAATTTGCCTCTTAGCTTCAAGGAGGCTGAGAAAATCTCTGACCTGGACTGCATACATTATTTGCCATACACAGTTGGTGTTGTGTTGGCAAGGAAAGGTGGGCTGGATATAGTATAAAATTAAAATCCTGGTCTATTCTTCTTCCTGTCGCTGGTCACTGTGCTTCTCATATCAAACTGAGTTTTCTTATATTTAATGGAGATCTTTTGCTTGTAGGCCAGTTGATATTTTGATTATTGAAGAAAGGGTAGAGGGGTACCAAAGTGTATGGGAAATATTTTTCATGTTTTTCCTTCCCAAACTAAATTGAGTATAAATTGCTTGGCTTAGTATTCAGAGCCTTCATAGTTTTTTAAGTTGATCTTTCCACCAATATTTCTTAGAACTTCTGCTATACAAATGTTGTTTGTCCCCATGTTGTTGTACTCAATTTCTCCAGAGACTAGGGGAGTTTCCATCTCCACGTCTTTTCTCATGCTCTTCCCTCTGCCCTAATGCCCTGCTTTCTCCTTATCCTTTAAGGCTTGGCTCAGATGACTTCTCTCTGTCATCCATTCCATTATTATTCCAGTCTGAAGTGGTCCTCAGCTTTTCTTTCATACCTAGCTTGTAACAGTCTCAGGGCCTTGTGTCACTCTCTGTGTTGTAATTGTTTGCACACACATGTGTGTTTTATTTCTACCACTAGGATATAAACTCTTGGCATCCAGCAAATGTCCGTATTCAATGAATGGAATGAATATGTGCATATCTTTATTTGAAAAATAAGGTTCTTTCTTTCCCCCAAGACTGAATTTGCCTAAGAAGAAAAAGAAAGCAGATCGAGAAGATGAGGAACAGGACACCTCCATGAAGAATGATACCAGTTCTGAGCAGCTGGATGTAGACGGAGACTCCTCCAGTGAGGTGTCCAGTGAAATCAACTTCAATTATGAATATGCACAGATGGAGGTTACCATGAAGGCTCTGGGCAATAACGGTGGGCAGATCTGTTGTGCATTTTAAATCTTTTAAAGATGGTGGAGTGTTAAAAATATTTACAACTAAGACATTCTAGATGTTAGTGAAAAAGGAAATCGTTATGGTTTTGTTCTCTCTATTATATTCTTTTGTGTCTTTGACTTTAATTTATTGTATTTATAAAAACTTTCATTCTTTCTACCTTGATAGAGAAATCACTGTAAACTTTGTACTCATTGGTAGAATTTCTCAGGTTTGAAACTTGATTGCCACTGGCTCATTATTGTAGTGGATTTCTGGAGCATTAACCATTATGCGTAGAACGTATAATAGACCTGCTCTTTCTCTGTTGAAGACAGCTTAGCATTTAATAGAATAGATAATATGTTAAACAATTGGAAGCAAAGAAAGCTAAGTTATTCCAAACTCTGTTTAAGAATCTTATTTTATTAATTACGATGACAAACAGCATAACGTAGAATTTGATGTATATCATGTTGTACAGTTACCGTTGTTCATTATTTAATTTTTAAAATAAAACTTGTTTAGATCCAATGCAGTCAATACTGAACAGCCTGGAACAGCAGCATGAAGAGGAGAAGCGCTCTGCCTTGGAGCGCCAGAGGCTTATGTACGAACACGAATTGGAGCAGCTTCGAAGAAGGCTGTCTCCTGAGAAGCAAAACTCTCGCTCCATGGACAGATTTTCTTTCCACTCACCCAGCGCCCAGCAGCGATTGAGACAGTGGGCCGAAGAGAGGTAGGTGGTGCACAGGGCCTCTGTCACAAGCGGAGCATGTGCTCAGCGCCTCGAGCCCTCCTTGGTAAGATACAGAAAGGAAAAATCTAGACATTACTTTAAAAAGAATTGTAGAAAAAGAAGAGCATCATAGCCAGGAACCACTTGGCATTGTCTTTTTTTTTCACTTTTGAAAAAATGAGAATTGTTCATTTATATTGCTTTATTTAAAGCTGCCCATGTTAGGTGCTGCCCCATTTTTTGTTTGTATGGCTTTTGGATTTGAATAAACAAGTATTTATACTTAGAAGTCATACTTTATCATTGTATTATACTTTAGGTTCTGAAGCTTGGGTAGATGCTTTTTAAAAAAGGAAAAAAAGGTGGTTATCTGGACTGATTAGCTCAGGTAGGTAAAGCATGGTGCTAATAAGATTCAGATTGCAAGTTTGATCTCCATCCGGGCTAATTAGCGTTGCACTAAAATGCCTTATCCATGGTTACAGACTGTACTTAACTAACCTCTTGCTATGCAGAGTTTGGTCTACAGATAGACAGCGTCTCTGTCACCTGGAAATTGATAGAAATGTAGCATTTCAGGCCCCACTCCAGACCTACTGAGTCAAAATCTTCAGTTTATCAAGATCCCCAGGTGATTGTGTACACAGCCAAGTTTGCCAAGCACTGCCCTAATGGACGGCCAGCTTGTCACACAAGCGTGTGCTAGTGCTGATAATGTAGCCCAGATACAAGCGCGTGCATGGGTCAGTGTCGGTAATGTATTCCCTGTGTGCCAAAGATGGTTGTAAAGCTTGGTTTGCAGTTTGGCATTAACGTGTTATGTACTATATAATATTCTGATGTGCTGCTTGATGATTATCCCCTCTCTCTTTTTTTTTTTTTTAAAGAGAAGCAACACTGAATAACAGCCTAATGAGGCTGAGGGAGCAAATTGTTAAAGCCAACCTGCTGGTGAGAGAAGCTAGTTACATTGCAGAAGAACTGGATAAAAGAACAGAGTATAAAGTAACTCTGCAGATTCCAGCCTCCAGCCTTGATGCCAACAGGAAGGTGAGATTGCCGTTAAGGGAAAACCAAAGTTATCATTGGATAAACTGCTTTCTCTGTCACCAGTGTCAGTTAAATACCAGTGGGTCTGCCCTCATCCCTATCTACACCCTCTGCAGTCTAGATCCTTCCATACTTGTCCTCCTCTCTCGAGTAGAATTGACTTTTAATCCTCTGCCTTTGTTGCATATGTGTCCTTTATCCACTAGAAATATCCTCTCCATGCCCCTCAGCCCTACCAATGGATTTCGCTCAACTCCCTTTCTTCAAATCTGTTTAAATTGTTTCTGAGAAGTCTTTCCTGATGAATCTTCCCAAAGTGGTTTTCCCTTCATTCTGTACCACTCTACAACCCCCTTCCCCCAAGTTAGATGTTTATTCTACTTATACATGTTATTTTCTGTTTGCTAATAGGTTGCTCTGCATAACTGTTCATTAGTTGTTTCATGTGTATATTTAAGATCACAAGTCTCTTTTTGATATAATGTAATAAGCTTAATAAAATGTAGGGGGAAAGTCCCATCAGTATCTTCTCTCCTTGCCATTCAGTTGCTTTATTTTCTTACTTAGGTTCTTTTCTAGCTCTTGATCATATTCATACTTAATTTTTGATGGATTAGGTAGAATTTTGTATTCAGATAAATATTTTGAGGGTGCTTGTGCTGTGTTTCTTCTGTGGCAGTGGACACAGCAGTTTTAATGTATCCTTCTTAGGTGTTCTGATTTGATAGCAAAGACCACATCTTTCCTTCTCCTATGGCATCATAGTATCAAGGTCAGTGTTTTGCACAGAATAGATACTTGGCAAATATGATGCGTAGTGTTTTTAGTAATAAAAGTGTTGTGAACATGATGCAGTGTTTACTTTATGGAGAATTGTCTTTCGATGTATATTCTGTGTGTTGTTTGAAAGATTTTACCCACTTAGAACTTTATTTTGCTCTTTGGTATTTTTACCAACTAACAAAGGTATTTTGTAGGGCAAACCATGGTTGCAATGGGACGCACAGACACATAACAGTAGAGGAAAGCCAATCTTAGGCACAGGGTTCAGGGCTCAGCTTCTTCTGGAAGACTGAGAAGACCATTCTGTAGTGTTTGAATTGAAAAAACAGAAATGTGAACATATTTTCCTCATTAAGCATGACCGTAGCCCTTTTCTGTGTATCCTGGCTTGTGCTTTGTTGGAAGGAGCAGTGCTGCCTCAGGGCAGCCAGGCCAACACCTAGAAGGGACTCACGTCACTTTGCGCATCTGTCTGCCCCAGACACCTGACATTGTGTTCATGGGGCTGTTTGTATTGCTGGTAGAGATGACGCACAGATGAGTGAGTCTTGGAGTTGAAGCAGCCGTTGTTAACAGACAGCTACTAATCCACTCTATTATTGATTTAATAGATTAGTATTTTCAGATTTCAGCCAGAGGAGCTGGACAAGGAAATATTTCCTAAGGAGACAGTTTCCTGACTCCAGCTGGATTTTGCACTCTTTTTTCCAACATACCTTTTTTTTTTTGTACTTGAAACTCTTATTTCGCTTAATGTCCTGTCCATGCTGTGAACGTTGTTGTTTATTCTGGTCCTTACTCCTGGTCTTGTACTCACCTCTCTCTGCTGATTTTTTTTTAAGGGCAGAAATTGCTTTTTTTCCTGTTTTTCCAACCCCTGTTGTAGTTGTTTGCAGGACAGCCAAGTCATGATGCTGCAGTGTGTTGCTCGTTGCTGTTAACCCCAGTTCTAACCTTCTCTCCCTGAATAGCCACTTCCTGCAGATCGCTAACGAAATCTTTGTGTTTATTCCCTAGCTGGCTGAGTATAAGGTAGAAGAGTCTTTACAGTATGTGAGAGAAGGGTAATTTTTGACCTTCAGAATTATAAAATCTTTGTTTCATTATGTAAATTCTTTTTATTTGGAAATGATTATAGGCAAGATATTAAAACAACATTGGTGTATTTCACGATTCTCTCAAGTTCTTAGTGGGCCTGTCAGAACAGTTGAGAAATTTATCCAGTAAATCTAAATTGATCAGCTAACTGATGGATGCATCTCTCTGGAGGAGATGTACAGGGGCATTTTATTTTCTACTTTATGGTTTTAGGAAGTTTAAATTTTTTTCTACATTAACATAACACATTGCTTTTATAAACTGGAAAAACTTCAGTGAATACGATTTTTTCTTGAGGTGAAATTCACATAGCAAAATTAACAGTTGTAAGGTGAACAATTCAGTGACATTTAGTACAGTCACAATGTTGTACAACCAGCTTTTCTGTCTAGTTCTATATTGTTTTGATTTTAAATTCAAACTATGTATATTTGGAAATTGATATCATTTGTTGCCTCCCAATAAGTGTGATACTTTTCCCAGTTTACTCTTTTAAACACTTTGTGTTTTGTACCACATTAAGATACTACTTAGTAAAAAAATTTTAAAAATTGAAGCGTTTTTTTTCTCTTTGAACTGGATTTTATTTCATATTGTATAGAATTTTCTTTTTAAGGCAAAACTGTTGAGATTAAACCATGAAAAGTATGACTAAAAGTTGAAACTTATGAAAGGTAAAAGATGGTTTCTTAACCGTCTATCCCAGCAAAGTTTCCCTTACCATTCAGTGCTTATGACTCTTTCTGCCCACTGACGTTCTCTGGTCATATGATGGCCTGAGTAAAGTATTTTTGACTTCCCATTAAACATGGTCTAGTCTTTTGGATTCTAAATTTAAATTTACATTCAACTGCAATCAAAATTTAAATTTTAAGTATAATTGTTAAATTTAAGTATAAATTTAAATTTTGATTGCAGTTGGATATAAAGGCATTATAATGAAGCTTGTAAGATTTCTGGGAGGCTTTCTGGTTAACAGAATAAAAAATGATGGCAGTTTTACTTTCGGTTGATGACATTTGCCTGGTGGGTATAGCGTGTTCAGGGGTGGCCTCTGTGGTGGCTGTCTTTGTGTTTCACGTGGTCACTCTGACTGTCTTTACAGCGAGGCTCTCTTCTTAGTGAGCCCGCCATCCAGGTGAGAAGAAAAGGAAAAGGAAAGCAGATTTGGTCTTTGGAAAAACTGGACAACAGGTTGTTGGATATGAGAGACCTTTATCAGGAGTGGAAGGAGTGTGACGAGGATACCCCAGTAAGTTATTTGAAAAAAATTACTCACTTTGTACTTACAGAAGGAATCAAGCAGGAATGAACCTACCCATTTCAGGGAAGAATTGTTCATTTTTCCAAAATAGTAATCCTGTTTCTAGAATAATATTTATTTTAATCCTCTAAATTGTTCTGCTAATCAATAATTTTAATAACCTATTTTTCTGGCATCTTCTTTTTTCCTCTCTTTTTGTGTTCTCTGCATTTCTAGTAGAATCTTCTACATTCCATTCTGGCTTCTGTCTCCTGTACAGGACTGTGAATTTATTTAGGACCGACACCATGCCTTATTGTCTCTCTCCCCATTTCTCAGCACATTTAACCTTGGAAATAATAAACCTACAATACCTGTTTTTTGAATTGAACATCAGCGGTACCTTAATATTTATACTATAAGGAACACTTTTAAAGGTGTTTTGATCCTAAAGTGGATGCCATAGATCTATACTCTGATACTCTCTCCTCAGATTGCAGGTTTTCTCATTGAAGTCAGCTGTGTACTTGTACATATGTAAAATAGATATAAGTATTATGTATAATTTTACATATTTTCAACACTGCTGGTCCTGTTTCTACTTACAGTTGTTTACTTCCTTAGTCTCTTGTTTTGTAGAAATGTTTATTTTTTCTCATTGTCATCAGTAAAAATGACTTCTTATAGTTAGATGACATTTTTTTTTTAAGTTGTTTTTTTCATTTTCTTCTATAGTCCTCACCTCTTTCAACTTAGAAATAAAACAACATAAAAAGCAAATACAAAAAAGCAAACCACTGTCCTGTAAGGAGATCGCTCTTGTTGGCAGCAGTACGTCTAATGATTTGGTAGGAACAAGTGGAATAGATAGGAATGAAAAATGAAGAGTACTTTCATATACTCTTCTTCCCCTTTTCTAGTCAATGTATGTTGTTGTTCTATTTCTGTGGCAAGATTTCCACGTAAAGGAGAAGAAATGATAAAAGTAATGACGTGGTATTGGAATTGCTCTCTCATGGGTGTAGGATGCTGACCATCACTCTAAATGGGAATGAGGAAGAGTGAGTGTGTATGTCTGTGTGTGTGTGTATATAATACAGTGCTATACTTCAGCTAAGGTTAATGACTTTATTAGAGTGTGTCAAAAAATGGCAGATTGAATTTGTTTAAGTGATTTTCTGAAGTTTTATGTTCTGAATCGCTTTAAAGGTAATACGGTCTTACTTCAAGCGAGCTGATCCATTCTATGATGAACAGGAGAATCATAGTCTCATTGGCGTGGCTAATGTCTTCCTTGAGTCCCTCTTCTATGATGTGAAGTTACAATATGCGGTTCCCATTGTGAACCAGAAAGGAGAGGTTAGTTTTCTCTTCATATCTTGTATCCTGCAGAGAACGGTTTAAGAAATAGTAGAATGGTGATGTTGTTGTTACTATTTTTCATCAATAATGACAAGTGATGTTTGTGTGTATTTTTAATACCTGTGTTTCCATACTGCTTTATGGTAATTATTCCAAGTACTTTGAGGGAAAGTAACATTAGCACCTAAGCTTCTAAATTCTCGTATACCATTAACCTAACCACTTGACTCTGAAAGAGAGAAAGAGCAAAATCTGGAAAAAGTATCTGGTTTTCCCCGCAACATTCTAGGTGGCAGGTCGGCTGCATGTAGAGGTGATGCGAATCAGTGGTGATGTGGGGGAAAGAATTGCCGGAGGTGACGATGCCACAGAGATCTCCTGTGATAAGGAAACCCAGGAGAACAAGCTGGTATGCATGGTAAGTCCCAGTTTCATTTAGAATTAGTAGAAGTGTGGCTGATTTTGAGGACTGTGAGTATTTAGATGATAAATGTTGTGTTCTTTTTCAAATTTTGAAAATATCTGTCTCTAAATAAGTTTTCATTATTTGATATTCTAGAGAGCATATTTCATCATATATCCTGACGTAGGCAGGTACTTCCAGTGCCTTCCTCTGTGAAGTCTTGGATAAGTTGCCTTTTTCTCTGGTCTGTTCAGCTCCAAAACTGTATGAATTAATTTTATCTCAACTTCTCTGCAGAGAAGCCCATTTTTTTAACACAAATTTCCTCCTTCTATTGGGCCTCTTGATTCCTGCTGCTGCTGGACATTTATTCCAGCATGGTCCTATTCCTAAGCTCCTGCCATGGGTTACTCTTCACACTGTTTTTCCACACATTCTTTGTTCCTCTTCACCCATGTGCCTTTGCTTATGCTATTCCTTCATGCCCTAATCCCAAACGCTTTTCTTTCTGCTCTTCGCCCGCATGCCATTCATGAACTGTGTTGAGTGTTATCTGTCAGACATTGTGCCAGGTGCTGGGAATATAAAGATGAATAAGACAGGATTCCTCTCTCCTATGTAGAGTGTGTCTGTATAGGGGACACACAAGTGAACAGAAGACTCCAATATTGTGTGACCCAAATGATCTGAGAGAGGTAGACAAGAGATGTTCTGGAACACAGAGGAGAGGTAATTAATGAATTCGGATAGTAAGGTCTGAGGAAAATGTCTGGAAAAATGAGACTCAGAGTTTATTTGAAGGAGAGTGTGTTATGTAAAACTCTTTATCCGTGGGTGCTGTGGTATTTTCACAGGTAATTGCTAGGTTGAGGTTAGGTAGGTCATTACATTCTTGGATTCCTACCCCATCAGTGTTGGTGGTTCCACCTCTGTCACTTATTATGATAGTGAAAAAATCCTCTCATACATTTCCAGACATACTGTAGTGGGCCAGTATGCCATTGCTTGAGAATCACTTAAAAGGTTTTTGAGGAAGAGAAGTCAGAAAGGGGCATAGGAACAGTGTATGAAGGAGAAGGAGGCCATCAAAAGGTGAAGTGAAGGAAGCCTAAACTTAACTCTCCTTTCATAATCCATTCTAGGTCCAGTCCTGTGTCTCAGTAAGGATTTCTAGAGTTGAAGTTGATGTTGAAAGGAGTAAGTTAGGCATTAGCTGCAAGGTCTGGGGAAGCTAAAGCTGGTAAAGAGTTGGGCCACTCTCTGTAGGTCTTTGCACATATTAAGAAGGCCTTGGTTGTTTGAGTCAGTTACTTCAGTATGTGGGGGGGCAAATTCTCAATTTACTGAAAGATTAATATTTATTGTATCTTACTTGATTTCGGAACATTTCCTTTTTGAGGTTATGTGATTTTCAAAGATGGAGACATAAGCTTGATGACTCCATAATGGCCCATGTTAAAGCTTATAGACTAGTAAATGCAACTGCGTGAAAGATCAACTGTGTGAAAGTTCACCATTTAGTAAAGTAAGGTACAAAGATACCGTCTCAAGTGGGAAATTTATCTTTATTACTGAAAAAAAGTAGTATATCCTGGGTAATGTGAGCTTTTTTTAAAAAAAAATTTGTCTAAAATGTCTTAAGATTTTTTAAATGAATGTATCAAACATATATAAATGTAGTGCGAAAAGTGTTCTTGATCCCCATTCACCCTCCTTTGACAATCATCAATTCATCTTGTTTCATTCATACACTCAAGCCGTTTCTATGCTCTCCCCTCCCCTTGGACATCATATTTCATCTATAAATAGGTTAGTATGTATCTCCAAAAGAAGAGTACCAAAAAAACCCGAACATAACTATAATATCATAATCAAAAAGCAATACTTTTTTTTTTTTGCTGGGGAAGATTCACCCTAAGCTAACATCCATGCCAGTCTTCCTCTGTTTTTTAGTATGTGGGCCACCAGAACAGCATAGCTGCTAACAGAGAGGTGTAGGTCTGCTCCTGGGAACCGAACCTAGGCCACCAAAGTGGAGCATGCTGCACTTAACTACTAGGCCACCAGGGCTGGCCTGTAATACCTTCTTAATGTCATGAAATATCCAGTCAATTTCCTTGATTGTCTTGGGTTCTGACACTTGTGCTTGTGCTCACGTGCGCGCACACTCACTCTCTCACTCTCCCTCATGCATGCATGCTCTCTTGCATGCACACACTCTGGTTTTCATTCTCTCTTACCATACAATTTGTTGATTGTAGAATCTGGGTTGTTGTATTTTCTCAGTCTGGATTTTTCTGATTGGTGTTATTTAACATGTTAAGATATATTTGCTCTAAACTGGTGGTTAGATATAAAGATGGTACATGGGGGAGGAGGAGTAGCAGGGATGCCTTATAGCTGGTGATGTGTTCTTCCATAAGAAGGCGCACTGTGTCTGCTTCTCTTTTGGGGATGTTAGCAATCATTGATTATTACCTAGATATTTCATTTAGGAGTTAGAAAAGAGTGATACTATAATTCTGTCTTCCCTTCATTTGTTAGCTAGAATTCTTCTATACAGAGAATCTTCCATTATCAACTGTTTTGTTATTCAGAGATAAAGTTTGTATAGGAAAGGCAAGGTAAATGCTCCATTCTCTCCCTTTATTTCTAATTTTCAAAATAATGAATTGATTTTCCTACTAATATCCAAAAGTGACCAGTGAGATTTTGTTTAGTCTTGATATCATTGTGATCTCTTGGATTTAAATGTTTGATATGTTTCGATCCATTGTATTTGTTACTTATGTTGAAGTTCAAATGCTCCCATCTTCAGCTGGCTCTTGAGTCGTTCTGACACAGCCCTAGCGCTCCTAGATTGTGGTGGCTTTCTTGCTTTCTGGTGTGAACATCCTGGTCTCGTCCTCTACATTTCCTGTCCCAGACCTGGGATCAGTCATGTCTCCAAGGAACCGATTCCTTTCAGTGGAAAGTGGTTTTTACATACCGTATTCTGAGTGTGCAATAGCCCTTTGTGTAAAAGGAGGGAGACAAACTATATGATGATAAACAAAACATTGGTGGAAAAAACAAATGAAACCAGCCTGGGAACACTTAAGATATTGTGGATGATGGGTGTTGCTGGCCCATTAAAGTCTGGATTTATTTTTCTGTGATAAAATAATTACATGCATATTAACATATTAGTATTTTCAATTACTTTAAATAAAGTTAGTGTATTTTAAAACCCCAAACAACATTAATGTCTTCTGATATTCCTGGGCTCTAGTATATTGAGTAGTGGCAAGTTGAAGTCTGTGATATTCTGACACCTTGTGGTGATTTTGCTTTCTGTATGTAAAAGCTCAAAAAAAAAACAAAAACAAAAAACCCCCTTTGTTCTAGATAGCAAGATATTCCTCGTTCCTGATGTTCTTCATTCCTGGCAGTCTCATTCCTGAGACGCTGCCTGTAGGGAAGAGTCCAGCTTATGAAATCTTGCTTCCTTGTTGATTTTAACCTTAAAACTGAGATTAATTTCTAAGGAAAAAATTGGCTTTCAGATGGAATTCAGTTACAAAGAAGTATGTATTGAACATCTGTCCACTCAGTGCCTGGTAGTGTTTTCATTCATTTCACTGGTGTGGTTGGTCTTCACACCAGTATCGTTAGGTAGCTGTCCTGTTTTACACAGGAGAAAACTAAGAATTAAAGTAATTCATTCAAAAACAGAAGCTAATAAGTGGCAGAGATTTTTATTTAGATCTGTGTACTCCACAATCTTGTAATCTTCCCAAATACGATATTGCCTCACCTCAGAGATTATGATAAGCATTGTTAAACACTTAATGAAAAAGTGATGGTTTCTAAAACATAATGAAAAATTAATTGCTGAATATTGATCGCTCTATTTGGCTTGGACAAATAAAATGTAAGTCAATCTGTCTTTCATAGCCTCTCAGGGAATTCCTATCTAGATGTTTCAAACTTTTGTTGGATCATAAGAGAAAATGAATAATAGGGCCAGCCCCAGTGGCCTAGTGGTTAAGTTTGGCGTGCTCCACTGTGGCAGCCCAGGTTCCGTTCCTGGGCACGAACCTACACCACTTGCCTGTCAGTGGCCGTGCTGTGGCAGTGGTTCACATACGAAAAGAAAAGATTGCCAGCGGATGTTAGCTCAGGGTGAATCTTCCTCAGCAAAAAGAATAATAATAATAATAATGAGTTCCCATCTGTGCATGGTATAGAAGAAAGTAAAGTCATCTGCTTTGCGTGATTTTCTGTGTCCTTATTAATGCTTCCTGAAACATTGAGGCTATTGTATTTGTGGTTGCTGAGCTACATCAACTCCTGCTGCATCTTCAGATCTACTTTCGTTAAATTTATTTACTGGAAGTAGAGTACATCATACAATATGCAGGAAGTGACCAGGTGAAGAATATAATAAATGATCAGCGCTTGGTCATGTGAAATTCAGCCTCGTCAATTATAAAATCAGAATTTAGTTTAGCTTAATTAATTTTAGAATTAAATTTCCTTCATAGCTGGAGGAGTTTTAGAATATTATAACTTATCACAAAAACGCCAGCTTAAAAATCAACCTGACGCTCCCTGCCAAAAGAAATATTTAGAATGTTTGGCTGCTTTGATATCTAGTATAGACATTTCTTCTGGGGCATTTGGTCTGATTAGACACGTATTTCTAATCACGCGTTGTTATCACAAAACCCTATACTCCTACAATCCAGGGTACATTTCCTCTGCTTCGCCTCTCTTCCCTAAATCTGCATGGAGAAGGCATTCAGTAAATGTTGGGGCAGAGAAT
Organism: Equus quagga; assembly: GCF_021613505.1. NCBI lineage: Eukaryota > Metazoa > Chordata > Mammalia > Perissodactyla > Equidae > Equus > Equus quagga. The sequence goes on from NC_060269.1 coordinate 62,728,441, forward strand.
GGGCAATATTCACCATCTTTAATCTCCTCCATTCATCCGTCCAGATCTTCAAAGTATATACATTCCTGATGATTTTAAAGTTTTCTGGAAAAAATGCTCTAGTAGCATGTAACATTCTACTTGAGAGCTTTGTTCCTTTTTATACTTTAAAATATCAATGTTTTTGTCCTTCCCTGCATATTTATTGCTTATTGGCACATACACTGATTTTGTTCTTCGTTCATCATTCCTAACAATCTTGTGTTCTTATAGCATGTCCGTAGTTAGCCAAGTTCGTATCATTGAGTGGTGTTGATGTTTGAGAACTTTTTTCTTCTGAGTTTATTATTATTATAGTATGATGGTAATGATGATGATATCATAAGAAGCTAATGTTCTTCATCAGCTTGTAAATGCTTTAAAATATTCACCTTTACAGTCAAGGTTGTGCTACCCTGAATGAACCTCTCGCTAAATATAACAGTTGTTGTCAGTGTCTTACACATTCAGAAATACAGCCCAGAATGAATAGGATTTGGTCAACATAAACCAACAGTAAGTGACAGAGTCAGGACTGGAGCCCATATGTCTGACTCAGAGTACTTCTTGGAACTTTCTGAGTTAAAATCAGACAGAGCCTTCTTTTCCTTCAGGTTAAAATACTCCAAGCCACTGGGTTGCCACAGCATCTGTCCCACTTTGTATTCTGCAAATACAACTTCTGGGATCAGCAGGAGCCAGTCATTGTTGCACCCGAAGTGGATACCTCATCCTCTGCTGTCAGCAAGGAACCTCATTGCATGGTGGTCTTTGATCATTGCAATGTAAGTTTGTCTTCCAGACCTGGTCAGTTTTTAATTACTCAGGTAAAAACAAAACAAAAAAATGAACATTATTTTGTTGAATAAGTTGACATCCATATATATGTCTTGGATCAGAGTTTCTTACAGTGGGGTTGGAGTAAAAAGTAGTGTTGTCAACACTTTATACACCTTAAACTTACACAGTATGTCAATTATATCCCAGTATAGCTGAGGAAAAAAAGAAAAACTAGTGTCAATGCCTTTAACTCCTCTACAATCAAAAGTTGACTTTTGTATGACAGTGTGTATGGATATATGTGTACTCCATAAGGACTCTATGTTTTGGGTTAGATTACTGGAGAAATTGTCATCTGAAAAGGTTAAGAAAATAGTGTTTTAGAGAAAGTGAAGACAGAAAAGAGACAAGAACTGACTTTGTTGAGCGCCTAGTGCTCTGCTAAACCTTTCTGTTGTTCTTCCATTTGCTCTTTACCACAATTGGATTTGATGATAGTGCTTTTTTGCAGCTGAAAAAAAACAGTTCAAAGAGGTCAGTTCGCCTATGGCTAGTAACTAGCAAGACCAAGAATGTCAGATTCTGGATTCTTTTTTTCTGCTATACCACGCTTGATTCGTCTCATTTTTTTCAAGAGAGAGGTCTCTTTCTAATCTGTTTAAAACAAATATCTTTAGTGTGTTAAAATATTGAGAGAGAGGGAGAGAAAGAGAGCAGAGATTCTATGATTTGTTAAAAGAAACTGTTTTAGAGCTTAATCCAAATTATTGCAAAATGCTGTTTTAGCTCTATCTTGTATTGATGGACAGGTTGGGAGAATTTTTTAAAATTAGGTGATTTTTTTGCACTGATGATCATTACTCATTTCTGTTTTCTTCTATTAGTGGAGATAGATAGCTTCCTAAAAACTGGGAAAAATTGTTTTCCCAACACACTGCTACCTTATTGCATATAATAACTTTTATGTCAGGGCATCGTAGAACATTGTTGTAATTCTTTTCTTTCTTTCTTTCTTTCTTTTTTTTTTTTTTTACTTTTGTCCCTTCCTTCTTTCAGCAAGCAAGGAAGCATGTGGTGTGTTTTTTTTCTTTTTTGCTGGAAAAGATTCGCCCTTGGCTAACATCTGTTGTCAATCTTCCTCTTTTTTTTGTCCTCCCCAAAGCCCCAGTACATGGTTGTATATTCTCGTTGTAAGTCCTTCTGCTCTTCTCTGTGAGTTGCCGCCACAGTGTGGCTACTGACAGACAAGTGGCATGGTTCCACGACCGGGAACTGAACCCAGGCCACTGAAGCACTGAGAGTGCTGAACTTTAACCACTAGGCCATCAGGGCTTGATCCATTGTTGTAATTCTTAATGTAACTATTTATACTTTTTTTTTTTGAGGACGATTAGCCCTGAGCTAACATCTGCCAATCCTCCTCTTTTTGCTGAGGGAGACTGGCCCTGAGCTAACATCCATGTCCATCTTCCTCTACTTTATACGTGGGACGCCTACCACAGCATGGCTTGCCAAGTGGCGCCATGTCCGTACCCAGGATCCAAACCAGCGAACCCTGGGTCACCGAACCGGAATGTGCAAACTTAACCGCTGCGCCACCGGGCTGGTCCCACTATTCATACTTTTAAAAATAGCTAACACAATAGAATACCATGTTGGTCTTTCACAATACGTTTTCAAGGTGAAAAGTTTTTTAAAAATCAGAGTTATAGTTATTTTTAAAATCGAGAACCTTAGACCATCTGAGCATTCATTGTGGGTGTTAGATGACAGGCTTGTTCTATAACTAAAACATTCTTTTCAATTTTTCCTCCCCATGATGAGGTAAATATGTGATGTCAGCTATAAATAATCCTAAAGTTGCTAGAAAATGTTTCCTCTTCTGTAATTATTTTCTTTCAGGAGTTTTCTGTTAATATCACTGAAGACTTTATCGAGCATCTTTCAGAAGGGGCATTGGCAATTGAAGTATATGGACACAAGATGAATGATCCTCGGAAAAACCCAGCCCTGTGGGATCTGGGGATTATCCAAGCAAAAACACGTAGTCTTCGGGACAGGTGAATCTTAGATATTCATTTGATACCATTTATAATTTTTAAAAATTGCGAGAAATTGATCCTGCTGTTTGTAGAGGTGACCCCTTCCTGAGCCTTCCTGTTCCAGGGGTACATGGTGGTGTTTCCAGGATGTTAATAGCACAGCTGAAGCTCCTTAGGGGAGCGAACCTTGAAGAGTGAAGGAAGAAAGGCAAATATATAGGAAGTTAAGTGTAAAGAATAACATGAGTTTTTGGAGAATAAATTGCCTATCATTATGAATTACTTCTAATTAATCAGATGGAGAGAGAATGGATCAAGATACACTCTAGAATTCGGGTTTACTGATTTTGTCTTTAGCTCGGAGAGCTTGTCAAGTGGCCTCAGTGATGAAGGAGGCAGGCTTATTTGTTGACCAGGATTTTAAAAAGAAGAGAGAAAAGGAAATGACTGAGAGAGCATATATTTTTATCTTTCATCTAGTTATAGATGAGAACCAGATTTTCCTTTTTTGCATTTAGAACGTTTTAGCAAATACTAAATTAGGCGTTGAGATATTTTTCTTGGTTTTCTTACTGACCTGAGCAAAGATACTTGTCAAGCCACTAAAGCATTCAGCACTCCCTTTATCTATGAAAAAGAGAATCACTGTACTTGCTTCTGTATGTTTGATTATAATGTTTAAAGTTTTGAATAACCACTTTGAAATAGATTTTTAATTATCATACCTTTTTGAACTAAATAAAGGAGCTATTTCTAGTTCTGGTATTAAGTTTAATTTTGCTTTTAACTATATTTGCTAGTATGTGCTTATATATTACTCATTGAACTACAGATCATTCTACCGAATTACTGTGTTTGGAGGTCATTATCATTGTTAATTCTCATGTGCAGTATCCTACACCCCCTGTATTGAAATAGAAATGTGTGATTTTCCAAGAATTTCAACTGTTTCCTAGATGGAGTGAAGTCACCAGGAAAGTGGAATTCTGGGTTCAAATCTTGGAGCAGAACGAGAATGGTGAATACTGCCCTGTTGAAGTAATTTCTGCTAAGGATGTGCCAACAGGAGGAATCTTCCAACTCCGGCAGGTAACAAAATTGTGAATGTTATCGTTCTTAATGTTAACATTTAATTCTTTGGCACTGTAAAGCTTAATGTTGGATTCCTTTTAGCAGAAATGTCAATGATAATGAAATCTAGACTGGTCAAGTCCATTTCTTGTATTAAAATTGTCCTTACTTCACGTGTATTTTCCTTCATTTTCAAAGTATTGCTATTTATAATATTTTAAAACGAGCTTCTGTTAGGTTTAAGTAAGAAAAAGGTAAGTTTTAAAGAATTCAGAATTGAACTGTAGGAAATAAAACAAACATATCAAGCAGCATTAGAATATTTATATACACCTGAAATTTATGTAATGTTATAAACCAATGTCACCTCAATAAAAAAATTTTTTTTAAAGAATATTTATAGGGGCAGGCCCCGTGGCTGGGTGGTTAAGTTCTCGTGCTTTGCTTCAGCGGCCCAGGGTTTCACTGGTTCAGATCCTCAGCGCAGACCTGGCACTGCTCATGAGGCCACGTTGAGGCGGCGTCCCACATGCCACAACTAGCAGGACCCACAACTAAAATATACAACTCTCTGCTGGGGGCATTTGGGGAGAAAAAGGAGGGGAAGAAAAAGAAGATTGACAACAGTTGTTAGCTCAGGTGCCAATCTTTAAAAAAAAAAAAACCAAAAAACCAGAATATTTATAAAAACAAGCAGAAGCTATGTCACACGGCAGACAGAACAAACACGTCAGAGTCTAACATGCTAGGGGTTCATTTCTGGCTCTCCCACGGCCTACCCATCCATCCGTGAACAAGCTCAATAGCGTCTCAGAGCCTTTTCTCAGGTGTGAAGTGGAGGTGATGATAACACAGCTTCGCAGGATTAGCGTGAGTGTTAGAGAGATTATAAGTATGTGAAGCACAGTGCTTGGTGCTGGGAGGTGAGATGTGTTTTTTCCTGCTGACACCAACTAATTCTTTAATTCTCTGCAGACACACCAGCTAGGTGTCCTACAATTCAATTCAGTTTGGACCCTAACCACCCAGAGTGAGCTCCAGACTCCACAGGTTTACAGGCTCAGACTTAGGCACAAGACTCCCCTTGCTTCAGACGCCAGTTGCAAGTATCGAGTCCCCAGGTTACCCATACTTCTGTCCGACTTGGCTCCAAAGTTAGGGGTTCCCGCAATTCTCCTCCTCAGGTTTGATAATTTGCTAGAATGACTCTCAAAACTCAGGAAGGCCCTTCATTTACTGTTACCAGTTTATTATAAAGAATACAACTCAGGAATAGCCAAATGGAAGACATGCGTAGGGCAAGGTATGGGACAAGGGGTGAGGAGCTTCCGTGTCCTCTCGGGCGGGGTGTGTCACCCTCCCAGCACCTCGATTTGTTCACCAACCAGGAACCTCCCCAAACCCCATCATTTGTAGGTTTTTATGGATGTTCCCTTATGTGGTCATGATTGATGAAAACATTGGCCATGGGTGATTCACTTAATCTCCAGCTCCTCTCTCCTCTCTCCCTAAGGTTTTGGGTGGGGCTGAAAGTTCCAAACTTCTAATCAAGCCTGGGTCTTTTCTGATGATCAGCCCCCAACCTGAAGCTATCTAAGGGCCTGCCGAGAGTCAACAGATTAAAAGTCGTGTCATTAAAAGATGCGCCTGTCACTGTTAATCACTCACTTACCTCATTGTTTCAAGAGTTTCAGGAGCTCTGTGCCAGGAACTGAGGACAAAGACCAAGTATCTTTCTACGATACCACAGGAGGTGTTTAGTAAATGTAGGTAGGTAGGTGTGAATACCTCCCAGAAATCAATACAGCAACTATGTGGGAATTGTCACTCAACCCTAGGCTGATTGTGATCTGTAAAGTGGCTGCACTGCCAACTAAAGATGAGAGAGAATATCTTAATAGAATTTACATATAAGATTTGGAAATACTCTTTTTTGTAATACCTTACATTAATTCAACGTTTGGTAGACTATTATATACTATAGTAGTTTCCATACTTTAGAACAGTAATAAAATATTAGACTAGCTCTAGAAGATGAATGTTGAAATCATTCAAAGCAAAATATTGAAAACAGTTTTAAAAAAATTTTGCTTAAGTATTTAAGTTTCTGAATGTTTTAGGAAGAGGAAGGTGATAAGCCCTTGTTCTCTGACCCCCGCAAATGAATTTTAGCAAATTCATTCTTGTATGGACAAAGATCTGAAAGCAAAAGGAAATTAGTTTAAATTATAGTATGAGATATATACATAAGATAGGACTCTTAAGGGTGTGAAGAACATCTTTTTCTGAACATCTGTTAAAACTATTTATATCTTCTTTGGTTGCCTTAGTAATTCATCTCTTGAAAGGCAAAGCCAGATAATTTTCTGTGCTTTAGTGTAAATTGAATATTTAAATATTTGTCATACTTTTGACAATACTCTTGACCTGGATGCTGAAAGAATCATGTAAAGGCTGGAAAGGTTTTTTCATATATGAATGGCAAGAATAAAGATACAGAGATTGGGATTAGGTAACTTTGGGTAGAAAGTAAAATGTAGGAAGAACTGGAAAACAGTTATAGAGGAGATTATAGAAGCATGTGGCAGCTGGTTCCTAGAGGGCCTCTGATGCTAGGCTCATTTGAATTTAATAGATTCCAAAATTGGGACCTGTTGTTCTTGAACAGGAGAGTGGCAGAGGAAGGCCGATTAGGTTAACCATATGAAACTGCTGGCTTTGTAGTTAAACAATAAAGTATCAGCAGTTACAAGAAGTTGAATCTTACAGTTAAAGTATCCTTGTTCAAAGCTTTTCTATGAAACATTAAGCCGTTCCTGGGTCTTTTCCCTCCTTTTCTTCCCTTTCCTTCTCTGGAATCCTCCCCCAGAGCATATGTACGTAACCCTTCACATTTGGGCATGCATTCAGAATAGGTCATTTTCCGTCTTAGGCAAAGTAAACAAACAAAATGTAGCTAACTGGAATGACTAAACTATTTTAGACAATTAAAATGTTTTCTGAGGTACTCGTTCTATGAAATAAATGATAGATAGTCCTTGGAAAATATTAAATCAAAAGACATCTGTAACCCATCTCTTCAAATCCAGCTTGATAGGATCAATCATTGCCTAAGTTGATTTTCCTGATAATATAGGGCTCTTGGGAGTTAAAATCTGATGGAAGAGAGGAAGTGTAACTGACTTGAAATTGTATATTCAAATTTTACTTTTCAAATTCTATTTTACATTCCTAAAATTAATAAACCAACTTTGAAGTCAGTAAGTTGGAAATACTGTGAATTTTCTTTGAAAATGTTATTTCATTGTAAATATTCAAAGTCACATAGTATTTATTCTGAGAATCTGCTTAAGAGGGAACAGCTTCTCTCTGATCAATTCATTTTACAGTTTGGTTTAAAATTATTTTATTTTGGAACTGGAGCAGTGAATTCAGCATAGTAGTAATTATTTTTATTTCTAACTCTAATTGCTTGTTTTTAAAAGTAGATCATACTATATATTCTGGGTTCAGAATATATCATGTGTGTTGTTCTACAGTAATATTTTAATGACTAATATTGCAGTGTAAGCAGTTATCAATATTATACATTTAATTTGCATGTAATTTTTTGTGTTATTCTTAACATTGCTTTAAGACATTTTGTGTGTATGTATTATTATTTGTCTAGAAAGATTCCTAGAAAGTTGGATTGCTGGGTCAAAGGATACTTACATCTTTAAGGCAAATTGCCCTGCAGAGAGGTCGTACCAATTTATATTCCCACCAACAGTGTATGTAATTGGCTGTTTCATAAACTTTGGGCAATATTGGGAATTGCCTTTTTAGAAGATAATTCCTAGTTTAGTAAGTGAAAACAGGTGTATCATGCTTATTTTAATTTGTATTTATTTGGTTATTAGTAAGTTGAGCATTTTTTATTATCCAGCTTTTTGTGTTCCTTTGTTAGAATGTTTTCTTTTTCTTGGAAAAATATGTAAGCCATATATTTGTTCTATGTCTTTATATTTGCTTAAAAAGTAAATAAGTAATTTTTCCTGATTAGTTTTTCAATTTGTATTTTACTACTTAACATTTAAGATACAGTGAGATGTGTCCAAAGTTAAACGTTTTTCTCAACATCAGCCTGTAGGGGTCTCTCTAACCCAAATTTTTGGAATTCAAACTGATTTAAAGAAACTCTTAAAATTGTCTGTGATACAGGGGCAGTCCCGGCGAGTCCAAGTGGAAGTGAAGTCTGTGCAGGAATCTGGGACGTTACCATTGATGGAAGAATGTATATTGTCTGTTGGCATTGGATGTATCAAAGTTAGACCGCTCAGATCCCCCAAGATACATGAGCTCTTCCATGTAAGTTTCTCTGCCTATTGTGTTCTTGTTGAAAGACCGAAGCAGACAAGAGAGTCTTGTGGAACCCGTCAGAAAACTGTCTTCCACAAACAATTCTTTCAGTATTTCTTTTTGTTTTCCTTTGGTGTCTTTCTTAGTGTATTGCATTTTTATGGAATCACTGCACCAACTGTTGGTTTTGCCCTGGTACCTGGCAAACTGAGGGTTAAACCTCTCAGTCTTCAGAAGCTCCTCAGTGCCAACTAGTGATTACCTCCCCCATCACCCACCCTCTCTGCAGAAACCCCCTGCTGGCTTGTAAAGACTCTTTGCCAGCAGGTGTTTGATTTCCCCTGGGGAGTGGGACTATAAACCCAGCAGGCAAAGTATTGTACTGGTTCTCGAAAAGGTCAAATGAATGTTCTTCACTATACTATGAGAAGAAGCTCAAGGTTTTACTCCAACTTCCTGAAAACTGTAAGACCAAGAGTGAGGCTGAGGGTAGGTGGGAGATGAAATAGTATATTCATTAAAGTAGGAAATATAAAGTGTGGGAAAAGATTCAGATATTTAGTGTGGCTTGATTCTTGGATAATTATTTTGGTTCTGCATAATATATATTTTATTTTAGGAGGAAGAGGAGGACATGGACAGCTACCAGGTAATTAGACACGTGTTAGCCTCATCAAATAAGCTTGATTAAAGTATGACTTAACTACTCATTCCTGAGTCTTCCTATACTGTTGCTTAATAATTACACAATTAATTTGGGTTCAAATATTGCTTTCTCTCAAATTAACAATGAGTGTTTCGTAGACTGTAAAGTAAACTCTGTTTAGTGTAGGAAATCATTTGTGACTGTTGTCCTTTCCCAAACCTGGAGCACCCCTTCCAGGTTCCCTACCGATCCATTTCTCCAGATCTTCTTCCTGGCACTTTTTCTCTCCTTGAAGGGTCTCGCCCGCCCTCTCCCGTGTAAGAGCCGTCTCACACTGAGCTTCAGTCAAGCCGAGCCCCCTAGGTGTTTTCCATATTTTTAAGCCAGGTCTCCCTTCCTCACTTCCTGGAGTCATCTAGGTTTGCTTTTGGTTTCCCCCCCTTTCCTAATCTCCTGCAAGATTTTGCTTATGTCTCTTAAGTTTTATTGTGTTAGTCATTGTTTTAGAACTGTCTCAGCTCTGTGGATCCTGATTATGTCATCCACTGTAGTCACTCTCCTGGTTTTGCATCATTCTAATTTGATAAAAATGTCTGCCTTCCTATAAGTCACTGATAAAAATGTTGTATCAGATAGGGTTAAATACAGAGTCCTATGGCACAACAATAGAGACTTCTTTTAAGCTGACATTAGTCCATTAATCACTGTTCTTTAGACGTGATGTTTCAGTTGTTTATGATTATATTCAAGCAGATCCATTGCACATTTCTCCGTCTTGTCCGCAAGAATGTCACGAGCTATTTGGTTAAGTGCTTTAGTGAAATCCAGACACACACTCTATCTGCAGCATTCCACTGATCTACCCAGTCTTGTAACTTTATTACAGAAGGAAATGAGGTCAGATTGGTGTACAGTCAGGTGTTGACTGGTAGAACTGTTAGTCTGTTGATAACACCCCCTGCTCCCTCTCGCATCCCACCCGCCTCAAAAAGAACCTTCAGATACAAGGTAGAGAAGCATGTCGTGTTGTTGCAGAGACTAGTGAAACGTGTTGAAGGCTATAGTTAAGAAATCTGAAGAATCTTATGATGGTTCTAAGGGATGTAAATTTGAAGATGATTGTTTGTGATTTTTATCCATCAAAGAGACCCTGTGAAAGATCTTAGTTGCGAGTGCTTGGAGTTCTGCCCCTTGAGCCAATAGAAATGAAACTTATCCTGGGTATCAGAGAATGCCCTTTCAGAAACTGTCTTACTCTGGAACAGTTATGCTTTCATTTCTGAAAGTTCCTGTTCTGAATAATGGTTGGAGTCAACTAGTGGTAGTAATAAAGATGTTAGTGTATAATACTTTACATTTTCAAAGCATATTAGGGTAAGGTAAGATAGAGCATTGGTTTCAGATATGTTGTCTTGACCTTATATTTACTAGAATTTCCCTTGTTTTCTTCCAGGATCGGGATTTAGAGAGACTACGTAGAAAATGGCTAAATGCGTTAACCAAACGTCAAGAGTACTTAGATCAACAATTGCAAAAGCTTGTCAGTAAACATGGTAGGAAAAGCAGGTTGAATGTTTCGCTACTCCCAAATCAGTGCGTAATTAATCCCTATTTGCAGCCACATAAATTAAAAGTATATGAACACATCAATAATGGGGATGATAGGAGCAAAGGAATGTTACTTATTTGTATCATATCCTTTCAAAAGAACAGTTGTAATAATGTCTTTGCCTAGGTCCCCCTCCCCAATAAAGAGAAAACATAGAACGTAAAGTTGTTAACATAGTTGTGTCTCAAAAATAACTCAAGGAAGGGTACTAACATTTTTGATTTCTTGTCCAAAAGCACTTGAATCCTCTGACTCTGAAAGAAATGATTCAAGTGCTGTTCCACTGTAGGCCTTCTGTGAACTGAAGATGGCCTCTCTGAAACGTACACCAACCTCTCTAGCTTATAGTTAGTTTTTTATCATGAATTTTTTCTCATTAATTAGGGAAGTAATAAGTTCCTAGTGAACCCTCAGTAACTGAAATTGTCCTGTCAGCATGCAGGACAAAGTGTAAATAGCAAGTGAAGGATCTGTATTTGATCCTCATTTCTGATGTTCTAGATAAAACAGAGGATGATGCTGACCGTGAAGCTCAGCTTCTAGAGATGAGATTGACTCTGACTGAGGAGAGGAACGCGGTGATGGTGCCCTCTGCTGGCAGCGGGATCCCAGGGGCTCCAGCAGAATGGTATGAGTGCTGCCCTGTGTCTTCTGAAGTTCTAAATGCTCACTAAGCCGCCTGCTTTCTCTGTTAATCTTGCCTAGGCTTCACTTCATGGCACACTTCTCATAGCATATGGGAAAGTGTTGTTTGAATTAGAGGAAGCGTTAAATTATTTTCATGAGTTAGAATAACTATGGCCTAAAATTCTGTTTTAGGCAATAATATTGTTATTGGCCCAAGTGATTAAGATTTCTGAGAATCTAAATCAATATTTAGTACCACTGTACTTAGCATTTAAAAAAAATGGTTAATATGTTAATTTCTTGGGTCGTTCCCTTAAAAGACCACTTGGTCATAATAAAATTGCGTGTCCAGGAGTTTTTGGTTTTGGTGCTGACTTAAACTGTGCTGTCAGCAAATGTTCTGTGCCACTTTAGAGAAAGTACAAACAGTACATTATGCCATATGGGGCTCTTAGGTATGTAATTTTATAAGAAAGTAAGTCTAAACAGGGGAGCTTCAATTATGAACAGGTATATGGGTCTTAGCAGACTGAATTCCAGCGTCAGAGTGTGTGATAATTGTGCACGAGGGCAGTGGTGAAGAGAGGCAGTCGTTACAGTTAAGTCTTTGTGGCCTCTCTAATGTGAAACTGTAGCAAACCCGATGCCCACAGTTGTTGCGGGCTTGACCTGTCATAGATCCGAATGTTTATTAAGGCTGTGTCTCACAGTACATGTGCGGAGAAAGTGTGCTTTATTTGAGATGCCATTTGTTCTTTATGTTTTAGGACCCCCGTTCCCGGGATGGAAACACACATTCCTGTTATATTCCTTGACTTAAATGGTAAGTTAGGAGGCGCCTTCTGGAGGCTTACCTCTGACAAATTAGTGTCCAAGTAACACTTAGATTCTAGCAAAGTATGCAGTCAAGCAATTCTGTAAGCCTTAGGTTAGGGTCCATTTTATGTGTGCCAAAGGACTCTGATCCTTGCAAAGAATGAGTTTTCTGTTAAGAATAATATGTTTATAAGAGTAAAGGTATGTTTCATCATGATATGTGCTCACATTTCATTCTTTGACTCATGGTGCTGTGTGGATACTTTGTTCTCCCATCAGTTTAGGATGGTAGTAATGTTTTCCTGCAGGTAAAATATTTCCTTCTTTGTTAGGGAAAGACTTCTCTCTGGAAACGACTGATAACTAGTGATGCTTATGTAGCAGGTTTTCTTTTATCTGGTGTTTTCTTAGCATTACTGAATGAATTTCTCACTTTTTCTGTGAGTTCTTGTGCCATTTATCCCTGCATTGCCTATTTTTTTTAATAACTGTCACTTTTTCCTGACTTTTTTCCCCTCCTGTAAAATATTTTGGATGTGGCTACGTTTTACATATACTCTGTCTAAGGAGGGAAAATAAAAATGAAAAGGTAGATTAAAGAGCTAAAAATAAGTTAAAAGTCAGCAGTTAAATTCCTAAAACATCTGTAGAAGAACTCTGTATTAAAATTAACTCTCCTAAATGACAAGTTTGCGTGTCCTCAATGATTTTCTTCCACCTGGCTAAAAGTGAGCTATAACATCTGAGGTATTTAGCTTCTTGTGCCACTTGGCTTAGTTAGACATCTGGAAGACTTTTGTATGCACACAGAGTTAGAGAAGAATTCTTAGCCACTCCCGCTGTCTGTCCACCTGATCGGGGTTTAATGCATTGCCACAGTACTCTGTCCTACCTTGTTGTTCTCTTGAGCTTTGGAGACTGAAGGTGACTCTGCTCTATTCTTATGTTAGGTTGCTAGGTAGGTGCAGTGCTTGTGTGTTTGTGTGTGTGTGTGTGTGTGTGTGTGTGTCTAGGAGGGTAAGAAAGTGGAAGAGAGTGAGCTGAAAGAAGACCTGTTAGTATGGATGTTCCAAGACATGATCAGAGCCTTCTTTAGCCTTAAGCCTATTATTAGTCCACCCTAGCCGACATACTAGAAGAGAAACTTTTTTTTTTTTTTGAGGAAGATTAGCCCTGAGCTAACATCTGCTGCCAATCCTCCTCTTTTTTTTTTTGTACTGAGGAAGACTGGCTCTGGGCTAACATCCGTGCCCATCTTCCTCTACTTTATATGTGGGACGCCTACCACAGCATGGCTTGCCACGCGGTGCTATTTCCACACCTGGGATCCGAACCGGTGAACCCCAGGCCGCTGAAACAGAACGTGCACACTTAACCACTGCGCCACCAGGCCAGCCCCTGGAAGAGATACTTTTGATTCCTATTTACTAGCTTTAGATGGATAGGGAGTTGGGAGGGCCAGGCTTGCAACTGAACAACCAAAGGGCCATGGGGCAACTCTAGCACATGCAGCCAGTTGGTTCTTTTGTTGAACTTAATTGTCAGAAAATTGGAATCTCTCTCACTTCTTGTTTCTTTAGTGGACTAAAAGATAGGGAATTTGGATTGTAATCTTATCATTAACATGTGTGGACTGACCTTGAGTAACCTTTTGGGTATCTAGGCTTCAGTTGCCTTCCGTGTAAAATAAGGGCATAAAGGTAGGAGATTGGATAAGATGATTTCTTGAGGCACTTTCCTTCTCTAAGGTCTGTGAACTGTTTAATGGCCATCGTCTGTGTCATGCAAGATTTTAGAGCCAAAAGCAAGTGAAATTTGAGGCAGAAGAATTTAATACTAAGTACATTGAAATTTAGCTGGTAGAGGTTGTACTTTAAAGTGACCTTCCTATTTATTGGAACTTCTTTGCTTTTAGCTGATGATTTCAGCTCTCAGGATAATCTTGATGACCCTGAAGCTGGTGGATGGGACGCTACCCTTACTGGGGAAGAAGAGGACGAGTTCTTTGAACTGCAGATTGTAAAACATCATGATGGAGAGGTAAACAAAGCATAACGGGGGAAGATTGGATGGAAAGTAGTTTCGGTAACCTTTCCATAAGCCTTTTGAAACAATCAGCAAGGTAATCATTTCATGCTTACATTTCTCAAGACATATAAATGAAAACCTTTCATTAGGACTTCCAGAAAGAATGGAACCACTTCCAGAAGAAGTGGACCATCAGATTATGTCCATTCGCAGTTTTACTTCCTTTCCAGGTAAAGGACCTCTGTTGGGACTCATAGTTCAGGTCAGCAGTGGTCCACTCTCTAGGGAAATGCCACTGAAGTACACAGAGGTAAAATGATACAGTGTTTGGGATTTGCTTTGAAGTTCTTTAGTAAAACCTTTTAAAAAGGGAAAAAAAGAATAGATGAAGCCAGTGTGGCAAACTTGATAACGTTTGATTCTGAGCAAATGGGTATAAAATAGGAGCTTATTTTCTAATTTTGAGAATATTGGAAAAATTGTAAAATATTTTAAAGAAGGAAAACTGATGTGGTACTTTGAAGGACACATCGTCACTTAATGGTATTCCTAAAATGCAAAACTTGGGAGCTGGCTCCATGGCCTAGTGGTTGACTTTGGCATGCTCCACTTGGGCAGCCTGGGTTCGCTTCTCAGGCATGGACCTACACCACTCGTTGGTGGTCTTGCTGTGGCAGCAACATACATGCAAGATAGAGGAAGATTGGCACAGATGTTAGCTGAAGGCAAATCTTCTTCAAGCAAAAAGAGGAAGATTGACAACAGATGTTAGCTTAGGGCAAATCTTCCTTGGCAAAAAAAAAAGGATGTAAAACTTGAATCTCATAGTGGGGAAACAATCAGACATACCCAATTGTGGTCTATTCTGTAAAACAGCAGGCCTGCACTTTCTTTAATAAGTTGGTGTCATGAGTGATGAAGAAATGCAGGGGCACCATTCCAGATTAAAGCAGACTAAAAGGACATGACAACTAAATGTGAATTGTGATCCTGGATTGGAACAATTGAAAATGTGAATATGGACTCTATATTATATAATAGTCTTACGATGATGTTAAATTTCCTAAACATGATAATGGTCCTTTGGTTAGGTCAGAGGATGTCCTTGCTCTTAGAAGATACTTGCTGAAGTATTTAGGAATGTAGAGTTATATGTCTGTAACTTACTCTGAAGCGGTTCTGCAAGAAAAAAAAAGAAATCTGTGTATGTGTTGTGAGTAAGAGAAAGAGAAAGGAAAAGTGGCAAAATGTTAACAGTTGATGAATCTAGATGAAAGATGTACAGGAGTTCATTGTACTGAATTTGCAAGTTTTCTTTATGTTTGTGCATTTTTCAAAATAAAAAAATTTTAAAGCCAGCCAGCCAGGAACATTATGCACTGTACTCCCGGGCTAGGCGGGTGAGGCCACATCTTCATATTCCACAGTCCTTCAGGGCACTTCTCCCAGTAGAACAGCACTCGTGACTGGATGTCCGGCTCCCAGCCTAAGGCAGGATGTTTCCTTGTGAGCGATTTGGCTTTTAGGGGTGATGGAAGCATGTTCTTTCTGTCTTCTCTGCAGGTGAAAGCAGAAGCCTCTTGGGACTCTGCAGTGCACAGTTGTCCTCAGCTCAGTAAGGGCACACCTGCGGAAGAGCGAGTGTTTCTCATTGTGCGGGTGACGGTCCAGCTCAGCCATCCGGCTGACATGCAGCTGGTCTTACGCAAACGAATCTGTGTCAATGTTCACGGCCGGCAGGTGAGTCATTAATCCTAGTTGAAGAAATGACTTTAACCAACTTGAGGTCCAGCACGAGGGCAGGGCCATGGAATGGTTGCTCTGCCCTCCTATCCAGACTGGCTGCTTTCATCCCAGAACATGTCATCCTGACTTCCTCCTAGACAGTATTAAATTCTTACACTGAATCTTTTTTATTACACATTCACAAATTACAGCCATTCTTTTGGGTGCCACAGAGCCCTGTCAAGGTGAAGTTCACTGTTTTTGCTTTTTTGTCTGGGTCCTACAAGATGAGAAGATTTCCTGCGGCGTAGCTGTTGTTTGTGCTGCTTACCCTTCGCTTTCCATGCCTTTCTTTCCTTTCAGTCATCTCTGCTAATTCATTGATTTATATATTTGGAGAGTATACTCTGTCAAGCTTTGGGGTAAAAATAAGAAATAGTCTGCATCCTTGAAGGGCCAGTGTCCACTGGCATGTGTAGATGTCTAAACAGGCATCTCTTCTTATTGTGATAGTGCTGTGATGCAGGTGTCCACCAAGTGCTGGAAGGTTGCAGGCGGGAGAGTGTAGAATTCAGACCAAGGAAGTCCGGGGAGGCTGCAGAGAGCAGGGTGGCATGTGAGCAGCTCCTTTGTAGATGGGGAGTTTGGCTGACAGAGAAGGAGGAGTTGGCTGCTCGGTGGGGAGGAGGAAATCCACGTGCAGAGGTGGTGAGGAAGGAAAGGGCGTGGCGGGCTTGGGGCGTGAGCAACATGGTGTGGAGGGTGTGCTACAGACGCCCAGGCGGCGCTGTCAGCATAGTTGCAGCTAGATTCTGAAGGACCTTGTGACATATGGATGAGTTTGGTAGAAAACTTCTGGGTAAGAATATGAACTGTTTCTCTTAAAGGCTTTGCGGACAGAGGATTTAGGAGGTTGATTCTAGGGGTTCTTTTTAACAATCCATGCTCACTTTTGTGAGGTCTTCTCAATACGCAGACTAAAACCAGGACAGATGAAAATAAATCTTTTCATTTAAAAGAGCAGAGTCATGGTTGACAGAGTCCTAGATGTAATCTCCACCCTTAAAAATTAATCTTTAGTTCTAAATGTCACACTGATATCAATCTTTGAAATGAAGACTGGCGGTAATGCTGTTAAAATTGCAGCTCTTTAACTTGGCAATCCAACATCAATAAAATCCAGGTCATCGGGTTAGCTATAGATGTGGATGGTGTGTCTCCTATTCACTTTTTTCTCGGAAGTCTTTAAGAGACTGAAAAAGCCACGTTGCTCTTGGGGAGCATTTTGAAGAGTTACCTGCCGTTTTAGAACTAGAGATTGTGGCTGCCGGGCGCTGAGACTGACCTGGTGCAGCTGCCAGCCCCACAGAGTCCTTAACAGAAGGGGTGCACTGTGGGGTCACCAGGTTTCTTCTGTTTTTTGTCTTTTTTTTTGGTTTTGTTTTAAATTTATTTTTTGGGGCTGGCACAGTGGCGCAGCAGTTAAATTTATTTTTTATTGTAGGGACAAGGAGTTGCTGCATTTTTCCCCGGGTTGAAATGATTTGATAATATCTGACTGATACTGAATGAAATGATAGTATTGTAGGGTATGCCAGTTTCCCTCCCATTTTCAGATATTTTATTCCTAAAAATTGCTTATTTATAGCAAGAACAGGGACTTCCTTCTGACCCTAATACATGCATGTCAGCTTTATAATTCCATACAAAAAGAAAACAAAAAAGTAAGATAAGAACAGCGCCCAGACCTGCCCCCGCCACCTGCAGCTGTGCTTTGACAGAACTGCAGTGGCTCACCTTGCCAGGCTAACAGTGAGAGAGCAAAGGGATGAAATGTGTTTCTTTGCATTCTAAGAGGGTAAAATCTTTTAAAAAATTAACTAAAGGTCACTGAATAGGAAAGAAATTAGTACGTAAGAATGTGAGAATATGTACTTCTAAGACCAAACACCTTGAGTTTTCTATTTTCTTTGGGAGTTTTCACATATTTCCTACTTCCCTTTTGCACGGGGGAAAAGGTTCAGCATCAGTTTAATGTTCTCTCTTCTTCTTATCTTTATTCACCAATTGCATTCTGCCCTCATCCCTGCTCTCTTCAACCTCTACAGGATGTTCAGTCTTAGCAGCATCTTCAAATGAGTCATCTATGCATTAATTCAACAGTTCAATTCTTAACTGTGCAAAGAGCGCAGTCAGCATAAACAATGACCATGCACTCTTAAATCATTCTTCATAACGATCCTGCTTTGGTCAAGAATTTAATGCCTGAACTTGTCAATATTCATGGTGCAAGATGTCCATCGTGCTGAAAAAAAAAAAAAAGTGTAAGAGTCAACAGTCCTTGCTTACATCTTCATTGGAAGGTCATTTTATTGTGTAGAAGTCAACAGGCTTATTTCTGTGGCCTTTAAGCAGAGTTGAACCAGATATCTAGCATTGCTTTCCAGAGTTTAGGGTCTGTACTTTTCATATATTGCATATAGGACCTGTCCCATGGCAGGTATCTAATTGGTTTTGTGCACTAAGAGGAAGTTGAGGAACCTGTATTTAGTGATTTTGATTTCATCTTGCTTCTATTGGAAATATGCTCTGTTTCTTTTTGGTTGGAGTGAATGCAGCAAGCTTTATGCTGTCTCTTTGTTAAAGAAAACTCAGTTTTTAGGGCCAGCCCCGTGGCCAAGTGGTTCAAGTTCCTTGTGCTCCGCTTCAGTGGCCTGGGTTCATGAGTTCGGATCCCGGGCATGGACCTACTCCACTCATCAGCTATGCTGTAGAGGCGTCCTGCATACAAAGTAGAGGAAGATTGGCACAGGTGTTGTTAGCTCAGGGCTAATCTTCCTCAAGCCAAAAAAAGAGGAAGATTGGCAATAGATGTTATCTCAGGGCAAATCTTTCTCACCAAAAAAGACAAACAATCAAAAAACCTGTCAGTTTTTGAGGTGGGAAACCATATCTTCTATTTTGTTTTTCTCTAGGGTTTTGCTCAGAGTCTCATAAAAAAGATGTCACATCGAAGTTCTATTCCTGGCTGTGGAGTGACTTTTGAAATTGTCTCCAATATTCCAGAGGTAAGAAGGATCATATGAAATTTGAATTTACTAAAAAGAAACATATAAATAGAGCCAACTCCCTGAAAAGTCCCTACCAAAGAAATACGTATTAAATAAAAATGTGTATTTAGGGAAATGCCATAGGTTTGTAGACGTCGTTCCTAATTTTAACTTGATTCATAGTAAAATGCACTTGTGCTTTTAAAGGTTCTGGTTTTAGTATTTTGTTAAAGATGAACTTTTGAAAAGCAAATCAACACCTTTTTACTCATAGAAGAAGACACAAGATAACAATGTTGTAATCCTTGAAGGGAGGCAACATAGCGTAACATAGAGATTCAGGGTTTCATTTTGGAATCAACAGAAATCTTGTTTCTGTCACCTCTTAGTGACGTGAACTTGGGTAAGTTATTTGAGCTTAAATTTTTCATTTGTCAAATGGGTTAGCGATACCTCCTGTACAGGGTTGTTTTTAAGGATTAAATGAGACAGCATATACAAATTGTTGTGTCCATGCTAAAAATAAATTTTAATTACTATTATTGTTATAGTTATTATTTCTCTTTCTGAACTAATTGAGATATTCACAGGAATTAAATAAATGGAGCTTAAAATCCCTCTGACAGAAGCCTGCTGGAGGACGTAGCTTATGTTTGCTTCCGCATACTTAATCCCCGGTTTAGACAGATTTAGTCACCTGGTCATTGGCACAGCTGGTAAGCGAGGCCTTCCTTACATGGGTAGGAGAAGTGAGGGTTCTAAGAAAAGAACTCTATGAAAAAAAGAAAGAAGAGCAGTTCCTTCTGCCACACTCACCATCCAAAGTCGGGGAGTGAATGAGGAGGCACAGACCGCTTTCCTGGGGTGGAGAATGGGAATGTGGGCCTTGGGAGTGGCTGCTCCCTCCTAACCACACCGTCAGCGTCAGCATTATTCTCTTCGTTTGCGGGCTCAGTATTTATTGAGTGATTCTGTTGAGTATTTGAACAATGGGTGGACGATATATATTTTAATGTGGAGACGAGGTTTTAGAAGAGTAAAAAGACTACACAGTACTTAGGCCTTGTTTTAGATGTCTTGTATTGTAAAACACTTTTTCCTCTCAAATAATGTCAAATAATTTGTTCTTTCCTGGATCTTCAAAGTGTTAGACTTACATAGTAAATATTAACTGTTTATTTAATTTGGAACCTGCTGAACATTGAAAAATTATGCCTGTTTTCAGAGTTAGACTAGCTGTAAAATCTAGGGTCTGTAATAAATTACTCTTCGTATATGTACTTGCATGTTTAGCTAGAGACTTAGTTTATTCTCTGTATCTGAATGTTTTATGTGTTTTTCTAGTTGTTTCAGATCTTAACTCTATAAATGGTTTGAATGCAGTTGAGACACAATGACAGCTATTGTGAACTATCCAGTTTTTCCTTTTGTCTTTTCATCTTCCCTCCTCTCCTCCCCTCCCATTTGGAGTTTTCTTATCCTCTTTAAAAGTGCTTTTATTCTTCAGGTCATATGGTTTTCAAAGGGAAGAAATGTGGGGGAATCAGCTGAAAGATAAACGTGTAGCCTCATGTGACTGAGCGACCTGTTAATAATTAGCTAAACGTCTAAGTTAGCAAGTGTTAGTTTCACATTATCAAATCCTGATGATGAAGAAAAAGGAAAAGTGAGGCTTAAAGTTTATAGTGTAAGGAGTACACTTTATTTTTTATTTAAAAACAAAATTAAAAGATCCCTTAAGGAGCTAGGTTTCATCATGAAAAGCCCCCAAAAGTTCTTTGTGTTCCGGACTACAGAAGCTGTGAGGGCTTGGTGGCAAAAGAAGTCAGCGGTCGTGGGCCAGAGAGCAACAAGAGACAGTTTTGGCCGTTCTTTCCTTTTCTTTCTTTTTTTAACAACTAGAACGCTTTCATTGCTAGTGGGAGTATAGAATGATACAGTCACTTTAGAAAACTATTTGGCAGTTGATTATAAAGTTAAAAATACACCTACCCCATGGCCCAGTAATTCCACTTTCTGGTGCTTACCCAAGAGAAATAAAAGTGTATGTCCTTAAAAACTTGCATAAGAATATTCGTAGCAGTTTAATTTAAAATAACCCCAAACTGGAAACATCCCAAACATCCATCAGTGGGTGAATGGATAAACAGATTGTAGTATATCCATACTGTGGAGTATCCCTCAGCTGTACAATGAAGTGAACTCTCTGACTGAATCTCAAAATTGTTATGGTGAGCAAAGCTGGACACAAAAGAGTATGATTCTGTTTGTGCACAATTCTGAAACAGGTGAAACTAATCTATGGCGAAGGAAGTTATCTTGCCCTGGGGGAGGAGTAGGGTTACTGTGAAGGCCATAAGTGAACTGTCTAAGTTTTATATCTTGATAGGGATGTGGGTAACATGGGTATATACATTTCTTTAAAATGCAAGTTTTCCCTTTAAATTTAAATTTAATTTAAAATTAAATTTAAATTTTTAAAAATACTTTTGAAGTGAGAATGTGTCTTATAATTGACGATATCTTAAAATTAATTGGCAGAGTTTTTTTTCTCCTTAGTGGTATGTAAAATAATGTTTCTTCTTGAAATTGATGGCCTTTTAAGGTTCAGTGGCATATGGATATATGTTTTGTAGTTTTTGACATTATTATGATAAATGCACAAGTAACTAAAGTATCTGGTTTTCCCTGAGAAGAGTAATTTGTTATGAACCAAGTTTGCTTGAAATAATTAAAATACATTCACAGAGTTCCTCCCTGACTTGTGACTCTCCCATTTATGTGCATGGCCAGCCCATGGCAGGAGAGCAGTCGTGGGCTCCAAGGGACAGCACTGTGAGTGCGGCCTTGCCTAGCTACTTCTCTTCTTGGGTGGCTCCGAGCCTTTGGCTTCTGCCGCTCCAGAGTTGAGGATTGAGACCAGTTTAGAAGCTGCCACAGTTTGAATATGTAGCCTGTGCTAGGCTTCTCAGCAAAAAGGTTGAAAGCGAGCGAGCACTTCTTTCCCCTCTTACTCTCTGTACCTGCGTCTGCCTCCTACTGGGGTTGTTATAATTCCACCCGTATCCCCTTATCTGGCTGTCGCTCAGGCCGCTCATTCCTCTCTCTGACCTTCAAGATAGGTTCCTGAAGAACTGTTATGGGTTCAGGTACCCCACCAAATCTTTTCTAACAGGTAATGTTTTTGTTTGCAATGGAAATAGAGTAGAGACAGTTTTGTTGAGAATGTGCTGTGTTTCAGCTATGCTGTGTTTAACTAGCCTTTCAAGTTAACCTAACCACCATTTATACCATGATTTCTGTGGAAAAATGCATTTGAAGTTCCAAATGCTGATTTTAAAATGGGATTTTGTAATACATCCCGTTTGTTAGTTCAGTACGCTGTGGGTGTGTCTTTGTATAGATCAAGAAGCTTTTATAATGTTTTCCTCTGCAATGTACTTAATTTTAATGTACAACTTTTCATTCTCCAGGATGCCCAGGGAGTAGAGGAGCGAGAAACATTAGCAAGAATGGCAGCTAATGTTGAAAACACGGCTTCTGCTGACTCAGAGGCTTATATTGAAAAATACCTCCGAAGCGTGCTGGCTGTGGAGAATCTCCTCACTCTGGATCGTCTTCGCCAGGTCAGCCCTCAGAGCTGGACACAGCAGTGCTCACCCAGCCTGCTTCTGGGTGTGACTGTCTGCAATTCACAGTGTTGTTCCGTCTGAACTTTTGAACCATCTGTTTAACTGGAGCGTGTTAGCTTAGATTAGTCTTGCCACTTAAGTCTTGGAAGATGCGGAAGCTACGTTGGGAAGGTTACTTTTTCCAAGACACTTAAGTGGTGTCTGGTTGCCTTGAGGTAGTGGAAGAAAATATTTAACTCTTGCTGGTTAAAGAATTATTTAAAAATTTCTTGAAACTGGGTAATACTCTCGCTGAAGAAATAGATGGTCATGAGGCAGAATGGGCCCTTCTTTACATGCCTGCTAGCGCTTAGAGTGGATCTCTAGAAGGGATAATGAAAATGCCAGCAGTAAACCTAGTCCTCAGAGAAACCTAAACCTCACTTTACTTAGCAATATTCAGACTTTTTTTTTAACCAAAGACACTAATAAAAAATAAAAGTGAAAGGTCTAATTTTCAGTGTCTTTCTCTGGGGACTACCTTCCAGCCAGCCAGGGGGGCCATCAGTAGATAAAGGAAAGAATGCTGCAGGTGACCTGTCAGCTGTGTAATCAACTTCGAGTATTCCACAGTGACTGCAACTGGGTCATTCTGTCCTATGAAGTAGCAGCTATTATTTAAAGAACTACGAATGTGTGTGTGTGGACGGTAGCTCTCAAAGCCTGCTTCAGACAGTATGCTTTGGGGGGGTGTCTCTAATGTGTATTTTTCCTGTGCGTATCTTCTGACTGCAGGAAGTTGCAGTGAAGGAACAGCTGACGGGAAAAGGGAAGCTGAATAGGAGGAGCATTAGCTCTCCTAACGTGAACAGAGTGAGTCCATGGAGCCCCCTGCTGTGCTCTGCCGGGCATCTCTCTCCTCCTCCTCTCTCCTTGGATAATCCTTTTGCACCCTTTAAATCTCATCTCGGGTATCATTTCCCTCTCTGAACTGATTTAAGTGCCCCCGTTCTCCACCCAGTACCTCTGTCGCTGTCCTTACTAATGTTACAGGGGAAGTGTCCACTCAGATACCTCTCTCGTGTTCTCATTTGTCTTTCTATCAGCAGTGTCCAGCACAGAGACTGCAGGGGCTCAGTGAGTGAGTGTTGAACTAAAGCAAAACTAGCCAAGGGCCTAGCGCAGGCCATTTGAATTTTCTGGGCTTAACTGAATTACTTTTAAGTTGAGAAGTCTGGATTATGTTTACAAACTCAGTTGCTTACAGGCCATCCAGGGTCGTATAAATGAGTAGAATAGGTTTGTTTCTAACAGTGTCTTAAGTTTATTGTTGTTATTTTTTAAAACATAGATATAATTTATGTGCGTATTAAGCATACAGGTAATTCTTCAAAAAGAAATATGCTATTTGCCCTGCGATTTCTCTCTCCTTACTTACTTTGTTAGAGATGTGGATATGAGAAATATTACACCTTTGTCTGAATTTTACACCAAGAAAAACCATGGTACAAGCATTGTAATAAAGAGCAGCTGGCCCTTAGCCTTAGTGTGTGAGAGACGGCAGTGAGAGGTAGGAAGGACATAAACTGGAGGGGACACGTGGCCCCTGAGAGACTGGATGACATCACAGTTGATCTGAGACTGAAAGACTGGGAACATTCTCAGACATTAAGAAATATCACTGTAATTCAAGGTAAATATCTTCTCATTCCTTTAGAAGATGATGTATTAAAATGTACTGATTTATGCAGAGATTTGGTATTTGGAATCCTATGGTTAAAAATAGGTTGTGTGTATACATTTGCTATGAATACCCAGAGAAAGGAGTCCTAAGATCCGGACTCCGTAAGATAGCAGTGAGCTGGTGTCCTGTAAATAGAAGAGAGAAACAAATGAAACAGCTCTGTCTCAGGCCCTGCCGGTTGCCTCAGTGTAAACTGGATCTGATCTTTATAGACATCCTATCTTAAAATTGTGGATAACCAATTAGATTTTTTAAAAAAATAATTGTGCCGGGGCTGGCCCAGTGGTGCAGTGGTTAAGTTTGCACACTCCGCTTCGGGGACCAGGGGTTCGCCAGTTTGATCCCAGGCGCAGACGTACGCACCGCTTATCAAGCCATCTGTGGCAGGCATCCCACATATAAAGTAGAGGAAGATGGGCACGGATGTTAGCTCAGGGCCAGTCTTCCTCAGCCAAAAGAGGAGGATTGGCAGCAGATGTTAGCTGAGGGCTAATCTTCCTCAAAAAAAAAAAAAAAAAAAAAAAGTGCCTAGCAGTGTCCCAAAGGCCACTAAGTCTAGTTTGCAACTTTGATCTTGACAACCTCTCTGCTACCATTCAACTTAAACATTCTGTTGATTTGGTTTCCAAAGTCCTGTGTTTTCAGGACCATAGATTTCTGTCCTTTCACGCACAAAGGACTAATCCCCCTCTTTATTTCTTCTTCAGTTGTCCAGTAGCCGACAAGATCTTATTCCATCCTACAGTCTAGGCAGCAACAAGGTAAGTGTTCGTAACTATCTTCTGTCAGTCTCAGACCCATTTCCCGTTCAGCTTTCCTCCGCTCAGATATCGCATGCTGGTTTGGCATGCCAGAATTTCTCCTCCTCTGCTGTGCCATGGGAAATTTATTGGAAAGTGTTTGGAGTTTGTTTCTTTCCAGTTAGAAGAAGATTTACTGGAACTGCTTATTACTCTACTTTGTAGGGATTAAAAACCAATTTTGTTGCTAAAGTTCATTTTTCTGTTTAAAACATTCTTCCTGTTTGTGTCAGAAAAGGAACTTTGAATCAGATTTTTAGTGGTAAAATATTGACATAATGATTGAAATGTATGAGGAATAAGAAGTTAATATCATTTGTTAAAAGAAAGAAAAATAAGGGAACAGAAGTTTTGTTAGCTGGAATTTATTTACTTGTTAATATTGATTTCGCCAATGTAACAATGTTTTAAGCATAGATAATTCATTATTATTTACTTAAAGGGATCGTGCTCAAAACTGTTGTAACTAGATGTCATGTATCAAAGTTTTGTGCCTGATGTTTTTTGAGGAACCTGGTCAGAGGTTGGTCCTGTCAGCTGTGGGCAACATGGTGTGTATCTTGCTATCCTAACCCTTAAGGAGGTTAAAAGTGAATGGTGTCGTGTAAAATGGTCTGCTATCGGGGAGTTGTTTCAAAATAATCCAGGGGGAGGAGTTAGGGGTACAGATAAAAGAAGATTGGCTACTTAATGATAATTATTAAAGCTGAGTGGGATTCATTATACTACTCTTTATTGTTAAGTATTCTATACTCTATTTTTGCATATGTTTGAAATTTTCCTTATAAATATTTAAGAAAAAGAACAGTGAAGTTGATGAATAATTAGACTCACTTTTAAGATCAGGTTATTAGTAGTTTGCCTGAAATAATACAGATATATATATATATATATATATGTATGTATGTGTATACATGTATGTACAAATATCTGTATTATTTCAGGCAAACTATTAGTAACCTAGATCTTAAAGATGAGAGATGTAGCTATTTATCTGTATATGTCTATCTACCTGCCGATCAATGTCTATAGACTTGTAAATTGCTTTCCAGCGCATCGATTTACTGATCGCCTACCATGTCTCTGCAAGTGGGCTAAGGCTTTGCACTGGCCCCGTGATAGGTTTGAGTAGCTCTTGATAAGCATAGCATAGGTTGTGATTACCTGAACGAAGCAGAATTTTTTGAAAATTGATTGTGTCATTATTTTTAAATGTAAATAAATGAAATATTTTAAGGAGAATATATTAATTTAAAAAATCATGACTTTCTGTGTTTTTTTGGAAATACGTCTAACCCAAATTCTCAATTAGATTGTAAGTTCCTTGAAGGAAGTGGCCAAAATTTCTTCAGCTTTTCTATCTCCCTCCTGTTTCCTTATGTTTAAATGGAGAAAACATAGAAAATAATAGTTTCTACTTGAAAGAAAATGATTGTGCTTCACCTACAGAAAGTAAGTAGAATCAAGGAACATGGGTGCTCTAATAGAAGTGTGACTGGTGGAGCAGGAGCCCTAAGGAGGGACTGGGCACTTTCAGAGGCATTGTCCAGGGATCAAGAGAGGCTGCAGAGAGGCCATAACCTACCATACGCTTCATGCTGAAAGACGATATGTCCACTCAAGGCAGGGAAGGAGGTGAAGCCACAGCATGAGCAAAAGCTGGAGGGATGAAAAAACTTGCTGTGTTCATGACAGTACATGCAGCATGAGTAAGGTGGAGGGCGTATTGTGGGATAGGACCCAGAAAATGGGGCCTTATTTTAGAAGTTCTGTTGTTATGACCCAAAGAGTAATGGGGGAGTTGGGTATCACCGAAGGAGTAACAGGGCAGTAAGACGGTTAAATTCAAGTTAGAAAGTTTCTTTACAGTCCATCTAAACCCCGCGTGTGTTCCTGGCTGTGGTCTGTAAAATTACATTAGATCAATGTATACAGTACAAATGTATACAGTTATCATTATAAAAGTGTGAAAAAACTTTTAATCAGAGGATAGAGAGATCAGGTAGGTAAGAAGATTCAGCAGTGGGGAGGGGGAGGAAGAGATTGAAGATATATTAAGGACATAGAATCTCTAGAACTCTGTGGACGTGAAGAATGAGGTTGAGCCGGAGGAGACTAGGGTGACATTAGGGTTTCTGGATGACTTTATAGAGAGGTGAACTGTAGGAGGGCAGGTCTCTGCAAGAAAATGACTTGGTTTGGTTTTTGACATAAGATATCTGTGCCAGTTCAAGAATCTGGAAGCCTGGGCTGAAGACAGATTTCGGAGCTCAGAGCATAGTTCAAACAGTGTGAGGGACTGGATCACGAAGGCAAAGCTGTGAGGGCATGATGATAATACTTTGGGGCAAGTGCGGAAGGAGAAGCTGGCCAAAGTGACTGAGAAGGCGTCCTCAGAAAGGAGAGAAGACCTGGGAGGGAGAGTAGCTTGGAAACTGGGAGAGAAAGGTGTTTGAAGAAGGACTCCTTCCAGATGCTTCAGAGACTGAAAGATGAGGGCTATTTTGGATGTGACAGTAAAGAGCTTATTGAAGACCTTTCCCAGGGCAATTTCACTGGAGGCTTGGGGAGAAGTTAGCAGGATATGTCATATTAAATAAATAAATAAAACATTATGCATTTTTGCTACTCTGCCAGAACCTCCCCTTTTTTAGTCATCTTGATTTCTTGGGGTCCCTGGGTATCTTAGCAAAGATGAGGAAAGTCTGATTTCCACCCTCTCAGATTTTACTGATGTCATGGGGCCATCACAGCAACAAGGATGTGGGTCTCTCCACTTTGTTTCTGTGTGTATTTTGAGTTGCTGTCATATACCTCAGAAAAGTTAAATACCCTTTTCTCCCATTGCAGCAGTTTGCAATCTTCCTCAAAATTTGTCTTCCCACGCCCCTCCCCAACCACAGCAGTCCCCACCCCCCAACAAACAGTGGAAGTTTTGTAGGGGAAAACAGAAGGTGCCAGCCTGCCATTACTAACTTTGCTCCCCATTCAGCCATGGACCTGTCATTTTATCTTCTTATGAACTCTTGACGCCCGTGGGCCCTGAAAGGTCACCAGGTATAGCTGGGCTTTAGTCAGCGTCTCGTCACCATCACCGTGGGCGTCACTTGACTTCTTGCTTGTGTCCCGATCAGCATGTTAAATGAATGTCCACATATCAATATTAGAGACCTTTTGCTTTTCTTTAGAAGAAAGGTAGAGGAAAACTGTTCTAAGACAGATTTTTATGGATGGACCTGTTTAATGAGTAAGGAAATTCAGGTAATGGAAGATTATAACTGTGATGCTAAAAAACAAAGCAAAAAGAATACTGTGCAAAGAGGATTTGAGTCCAGGCTCACATTAGTAGGGAGTACAGAGCGGCTCCTCTGTTTTCAGAAAAGGGTCCCCTCAGTAGTTGTATCATCCAAAGCAGAGCATCCTAAAAGATTTTTAGGGAAAATAAACATTCTTAAAATTATATTTTCTTAGTAATGGAAGAACCCCCCCCCACCCCCACCACCAATAGCAGCAAGGAACAGAGGTTCTCCCTGTGACCTTTTAAATGAAACAGTGAAAAACATTCAAATATGGCATTGCCTTGAATTTAAAATGTGTTATTAGCGCCCCCTGTAATAGAATTCCTCAGGATTGGGTAGTGTTTAAACTAATTAACATACTAATTATCCAAATCCTATTAACCCCCTTTACACAGTGGCACTGCTTATGTACGTGTGAACTGACATGTGTACAAGGATGCCCACTGGGACACTGTTTATAATGGCAGGAGATTGGAAACAAACTAAATGTCTGTTGGTTTGGTCTGGTTAAGAACATTTACCACACACGTGTGCACACACATACCAAATAAATGGGATACTGTGCAGCTTTAAAAGTAATGGGAACCCTTCCTGGTACTAATATGGAAAGATCACCAGGATATACTTAGTGATTAAAAATGAAGTGCAGGGCCTGGCCCCATGGTGTATTGGTTAAATTTGATGCACTCCACTTGGTGGCCTGGGTTCATGGGTTCAGATCCCAGGCATGGACCTACACCATTTGTCAGCCATGCTGTGCCAGCAACCCAAATATAAAGTGGAGGAAGATTGGCACAGATGTTGTTAGCTCAGGACTAATCTTCTTCAAGTTATTAAAAAAGAGGAAGATTGGCAACAGATGTTAGCTCAGGGCTAATCTTCCTCAGTGCAAAAAAAAAAAAAAAAAAGGAAATGCAGAACTGTGTGCTACCTTTTGTACTATAAAAGGAGGGGAGAAGAGAGAAGCGGGTGTGGCTCTTTATAGGTTTGCTTACACATGCATAAGAAACCCTGTAAGGATATATGAGAAGCTGATGCCATTACTTATCTGCCTGGTGAGATGGTGGGAGTGTGTGGGGAGCTGAGCAGGGAGAGGTAGTGGTAGGAAACGTCTCACTGTGTTGTGTGCCTTTTTCTACTATTTGGGTTTTGGATCCTGTGAATAAATTACCTATTTAGAAAATTAAATAAATTAAAATTTAAAAATTTTGTTCTTTGTTTTTCTAAGTAGCTAGAAGTTTTTGTTCTCTTGTATGTAGCAGTTTGAGAAGGTCTCCAGTTGCTTTATCTGTAACAGTTTGCACACAAAGTCCTTAAGGAGAAATTACTGAAGAAATTGTTTTGGAAATCAGAAAGACTCATGTTATTTTTTTCTTTTCTTTTGGAGACTTCCTGCATTCTTCAGTTTTCAGAGACCCAGGGAGAGGTAATTAATCCATTAGGTTTTCCTAATGAGTGGGATACAAGTACTATCCTACTATCTAAAACTTATCATGCTTGCTTTTACCTTGAGATAAGATGCCTTTTTAAATGTAGTTTTTATAAGATGACTAAATTTGACACTGTACTAATTTTTTGGCTCTTACCCTTTTGTAAAAATAACACCGGTAGTCAGTATATCATTCCTTTCAAATGTACCTGGGAAGACTGTAAAAGTATCTGTCAAAAGAGACCGGGAATTAACGCATCTTAGTGAATTTAGAAGGCTCTGGAATGCAAGGAATTAATTCGTATTAAGCGAATAATACAGATAAGTGTTTGAGAACCTGTAAGGTTCTTTTCTCAAGCCTGGGAAAGGAGAGGAGCAAAGAAAACAGCAGAAGTGCTTTGGCACTCCCTTGACACCACAGAACTCAGCAGGACCATCTTAGTTTTTTACATGAAAGTATTTAATATACAAGAAAGTCAAGTCAGAAATATAATTTTAACCTGGATTTGATGATGCTTAAAATGCTATAAAATGTGTTTTAAAATAATTGAAAATTACAGTTACATTAGTTCCATCTACCTTGCACACTTGTGTGGGCCTATTTCTGGGTTCTCTGTTCCGTTAATCTGTGCATCTGCCCCTCTGAGCTGGATTGCACAATCAGCATGTGACGTGCTGTGCCTCCCCTGTGTAATAGTAGAGCAATCCGCTTAGTTGAAACAATGTTTAGAAGCAGTGAGAGGCCACAGAGTAGATTCGAGTCTCCCTTTCCCTCCTAATTTTTAGTTAATATCATGGCAAAGATTAGTCAGTTGGGAGCAAAGTGACACTAAAAGGTGTGGCAGGGAGGCAGGACCAGAGAGTTTGATAGGGTTAGGGCTCTCGGGGAGGGGAGGGGAAGTGGTAAGGCCCTGAAACAGTCTCACAGTTTGGCCTGTAACACCTGGAATTCGGCCAGCCATATTTTGCATGCTCTTATTTATTGATGCTCGCTACATATTAAAGTTGGAATCGTTTTGCTGAGCTCCACCAAGATTGAATTGATGAATTAATTAATCTTAAAAAGATAAATTGAATTTGATTAATTACTCCCAACTTTTAAATTCACCTTAGGGCCTAAAAGAAGTCACTCTTGATAAGCTTTTCAATTAAAAATATAAAATATCCCTAATCGCAGTGATGTTGCTATTTACTGTTACTGGATATTTTATCATTATTGTAAGGAAATTTTTTTATAGACACAATGAAAATGTAGCAAACTTTTTATGACCAGTTTATGAAGATGGATTCATGTTTAGGTGCAGAATTAATTTCAGTAGATTGTGTTTTTCCATCTGAAAATTGGCTGTGCATTGAGATCTTTTGCAATGCAAGGAACACTGTCAACATAAAAATATTGGGTATTTCTAAAGCCTTTTATATAGAATTATATTTTTTAATAAGTTGGTAAGATAGTATGTTTGTCATCTTCTGATAGGAGTTTTTGATGTAATTAAAAGTAACAGAAAGCCTAAATGAATATTCACTTAACAAAACTGAATTGTGTGTTTTGACTACATCACTTTCCTGAACACTGCAGTTGTTGAGTGTGGCACTGGTGCAGGCTGGTGCCAGATATGAGTCACTTCTTCTTTAGTTGCATTAGGAGCCACCTTTGGACCTGGAATGTCACTGGCACTTCTCTTTGTTTACCTCTTTGTCACTTTCCTGATCAAAAACAGACCTCTTTTTGGAAAACCCAAAGAATTTGTGTCTGGCAGAAGAGCTGTAACAGGAATACTGAAGGTGCACGAGAGGAACCAAACCACGTTCTCAGGGCAGCCCAGAGCTTCCTGTGTTTTTCTCTGTTCCGTTTTGCCTTGAAGCCTGGTGCTCACTAAGAATAATTGGTATCTCAGATAGGATTTTATTTCTTTGAATTCAGTCTCTTAGCACAAATAGCCCATAATAAGTATGAAGCTAGTTTAGGAATCCAAAATGAAGCTGGAGCTTTCCCTCTTGTATCTCCTCCTCTTGGCTGATGCTGAAGTTTGATAGACAATGCAGAGTGTTAGAAACAGATTACACATTGATCTTTTTAGATTCCAGGTGGTGGGGATTACTGTGGTAAAAGTTTTTTAAAAAAAGCACGTTCTTTCACTTTGAGAGCTGAGCTCCTAAGAGACCAGAAAGATCCAGAGTCTGGCCAAGTCATTTTTCTTCATTGTCCTGAATTCATCTCCCTCTGAGGTACTTTTACCTGGGATGCATTCTGTGTTTCTTCCCCAAAATTTCAGTAAAGGGAGAATAACTCTGGAACAGCCGAGTCAAGCATATAAAATTTATTAGAAAGACACTAATTACCTTGTCCCTGCGGGGCAGTGTGTAGCTAGACCCCGAACCACAGGTTTTGTTTCTGGCAAGAGAGAATGGACATGTATTGCAGGAGAAAAGAATGTAGTGAGTGATTTCAGTGGAGTGTTTCCCAGAGATCTGTGGGTGTCAGAAAGGAGGAGGAGTGTTGCACCCGGTTTAACATCCAGATTTGTTGTTCCCTCTGAAGCAGAGCCCATTCTATCCCAGAGCGATTTGAGATACTCTGTGTTCCTGTCTCTGGTTGGTGAGACCTGGGAACAGTTCGCGTATGAGATTCCTCAAGGTTAAGATGGTGCTCGAGGTAGATGGATGAAGTCAATGTGTCTCCATTTTTTATTATCTGATAGGGCTAGCAGTATGGCTAAGGTGGTATGTGAGAACTTTCGTCCTTTCAAATGTTCCCACGTGAGATATTTGAATATATGAGAGAGTAACAGTTATTGCTTCCATTCTGTTTTGGTAGTAACATGGTGTATGTGAGAGCCAGCTGGGAAAAATTCTCTGGGAAGCTAGCGGAGCCCCGACTGTGCCTTGGGGAAGATGTGACATCTAGATTATTTGTCATTGGACCATTATACACCAAACAGCCAAGGTGCTGACTCCAAATTGGCTACTTAGTTTTCCTAAGGGACATAGTGCCACTGTGTCAGCTGCCAAACAATGAAGAAAAATCTAAAACGTGAAAATAGATTTACCTCAAGTTAGGGGAGTTGTCTTCAAAACAAGCTTGCATGAGCTTAACTTGGTGAACCAAGCACGAGGCTTTTCTTCCTCTGAGAGGCTCCGAAGAATGTTGACCTTTGTGTTCGGCCACCTGATTGTGATGTCTCAGAGTACACAATGCTGCAGCTTCCCAGACAGGCAATTACATGTAATGCAAAAAACATTAACGAAACATTAAAGTATGTCAATCAGCGTGTGATTCATAGTAACACAAATCTTCCTACGGTGAAGTATTTCAGAGTGCATGGTTTCCCTCATCATCTCTTCATGTCTGTTTTGTTTCCTCGCTTCCTAATGCTAAACGTCATAGCATTGTTTTAAACGTCAAGTGCTGGGAGAGTTCCTAGGGAAAAGCAGTGTTCTCTAAGGTGAACAGGATCCAGATCACTTAGGGCTTATTGATTTTATGATCAGTACTTAGGTTGCTGCTAAAAGCAGATATGTTTCCAATACGTATCTGAAACCTAAGAGGCCTTCCCTCCTCAGTCCATCCGCAGGAGCAGTGAACGACTCGCTTTGCAGGCGCTTAAACTCGAGTTAATTGTTCGGGTTGCTCGTCCGTGGAACACTGGCTTAAACTAGTATGAAATACCATTATTTAACTCTAGTGAAAAAGAAGTCAGAGTGATTATCAGAGGATCAAAAGGGAGCTAAAAGCATTTAAAAAATTTGCATCTCATCTCCATTATCGGTTTTTGTACTTGTAACATTTTGTGGGGTTTATTTCTTTCTTAGATGGGACTGATGTTGAAAGTGCCTTGATGTTGTCACCATATTTATGCCTCACCACAAGCTTTAGAATGGCAATTCAATCTATCAGCTGACTGGAATTGTTCTTGTATTATCCAATGAAATCTTTTTAATGGGAATTTACAAAATAAGTTGAGAGTACAGTAAGACTTGTTCATTTAGAGACTTCCATTATTGGGAACTTGTGGTTACTTGATGATTTGGGCTTAACTGGAACTTATCTTTAGCCTCTATTAAAAATGAGAGGCTTGGTAATTTACCGTTCTAGAATTTTTACTTTCATGAGAATGTGTGAATGGATGGAAAGATGCACTCCTGGAGAGGAGAGAAGAGACGCTCGATGATGTTAGAGTTGTTCCTGGGTTTCAGTTGAGAATATGAAGTGAAAAAGTACATCTTGCGGCAGAAAAGCAGAAACAGCCCAAGAAGCAGAGTGTAGGGGAGGATTTCAAAAGAAATGTCTTAATATATCCAAATTTTGTGGGAAGCAACATGATGTATAGTAAAAAGAATGTTAGATGGAAGTGAGGTGACTGTAACTTCTAAACTGGAGGGGATAGCCAAATGTGAGGTATTATTAGGGAAATTAATACTATAAAGAAGATGGAAAGCACAAGAGGAAAATTCCTTAAGTAATCAAATTTACCATGTCCTATAAAGGTAATAAAGCTTTAGGAATGTATTAACAGTTTTTTCTTAAGTATGTTTAGATTTTTTTGTTGATTGATGTGAATCGAAGTTACTGATTTTGTCTGTAATAGGGCCGGTGGGAAAGTCAACAGGATGTATCACAAGCTGCAGTTTCCAGAGGAGTAGCTCCAGTTGCCCCATCCCTCCCTGTTTCTCCCCAAAATAACCATTCTCCTGACCCAGGTAAGTTATATCTTCATTCGTCAATCACTGTCATGAAATTTCAGCATCTTCCAGAAATAGTTGAAATCAGAATTTCCTACCAGGTAATCACTATCCTACTAGTTAATGCCCACCTGAGTCTTTCTCTTTCTTGTCTTAACACGTTGAGTAACACTGGTGTTTGAATGTTAAATTTATCTTACATTCCTGTGGTAAATACCACTTGCTCATGGTGTGTTATCCTTTATCTTTGCTTGTTTGCATTTGCTGTTATTTTGGTAAGGATTTTTGTGTCGGTGTTCTTGCGATGAATAATCTGTACTTTTCTCATCATGATGTCTTTGTTGGGTTTTGGTATCATGATTTTCTTGGCCTCATAAAATGACTTGGGACGTATTTCCTCATCGTTTTTTTTTCTGAAACAGTTTATGTAAGCATGGTATTACTTCTTCCATAAATATTTTACAGGATTCACCAGTGACACTATCTGGGCCTGGAATTGTCTCTATGGGAAGATTTTGAATTGTGACTTCAATTTCTTTAATATAGGATTATTTAACTTTTTTGTATTTCCTTATGAGTCAGTTTTCATAGGTTATGTTTTTCAGAAAATGTTCTATTTCATCTAAATTGTTAATTTTCATCATGTTACAATGTTTCCTTATTGCCCTTTTAATGTTTATAGGATCTGTTGT
The DNA here is from genome assembly GCF_021613505.1 of Equus quagga. Lineage (NCBI taxonomy): Eukaryota > Metazoa > Chordata > Mammalia > Perissodactyla > Equidae > Equus > Equus quagga. The sequence continues at coordinate 62,763,452 of NC_060269.1, forward strand.
GATATTCCTTCTTTCTATTCTGATGTAGCTAATTTTTGTTTTCTTTCTGTTTTTCTTGAGTACTTTTGAGACAGCTTTATCAGTTTTCTTAGTCTTCCCACAGAACCAACATTTGGTTTTTTTTCTGTTTCATTGATTTCTGTTATTTCTTTCTGCATTTCACAAATTTTGACCTGTTGTGCTTTCATTATCATTCTATTCACAATATTTTCTGATTTCTCTCTGACTTCTTCGACTCATGGGTTATTGGGTAGCATGTTAATTCATTTTCATATATTTGGGGGAATCTTCTTCTTACTGATTTGTTAATTTCATTATGATCAGAGAACAGACCTTAACATTTCAATCTTTTGAAACTTTTTGAGACTATATTCTATCTTGGTGAACATTCTAAGTGCACTTGAAAAGAAGGTCTCTTCTGTTTGGGGCATACAGTTCTGTATGTATCAGTTAAGTCAGGTGGTTGATACCCTTGTTCAAATCTTCTGTATCATTGCTGTTTGTGTTTTTTCCGTTTGTTCTATCAATCACTGAGAGAGGGCATTGGATCTCCAAATATGATTGTGAAAATCGCCTATTTTCTCTTTAGTTATATCAGTTTTTATGTCGTTCATTTAAGACTGTTACTAGGTATATACACATTTAGGATTGTCCTGTTTTCCTGATGAAGTGATATTTCTCCGTAAGAAATGTCCCTTTATGACTTTGGTAATGCTCTTAGTTTCAGATCTGTCTTGCTTGATATTAATATAGCTGCATCAACTTTCTTTTGCTTATTGTTTGCTTGGGGTATCTTTTTCTCAGTCTTTTAAATTTTAGCCTATATTTGTCTTTAAATTAAAAGTGATTGTCTTGTAGGTAGACAGCATATGGTTAGGTCTAGCTTTTTTTTTTCACTCTAGTCTGACAGTTTCTGCCTTTTAATTGGCATGTTTAGTTCTTTTACATCTAATGTTGTGATGTCTGCTCTGTTGCTATTGGTTTCTGTTTGGCTTTCTTATTTTTTTTCACTGTAACTTCTTTTTTACCTTCTTTTGGGTTAATTGAAAAATATTTTTTAGCATTTGGTTTTATTTTCTCTTTTGGCTTTTCGGTATACCTGTATTTATTTGTTTATTAAAGTCTTTGCTTAAGGATTCTAGTATGTATCCTTAACTTATCATAGTCTGCTTAGAATTAATATATCACTTTCCATGCATACGTTATAAGAACCTAGCAACAGTGTAATTCCATTTACCTGTCTCCCCCACCCTCGCCCTTATTTTGTATTGTCATTGTATCTTTTTTTTTACTTTTTACTTTTTTTGTTTTTGAGGAAGATTAGCCCTGAGCTAATATCTGCTGCCAATCCTCTTTTTGCTGAGGAAGACTGGCCCTGAGCTAACATCTGTGCCCATCTTCCTCTACTTTATATGTGGGACGCCTGCCACAGCGTGGCTTGCCAAGCAGCGCCATGTCCGCACCTGGGATCCGAACCGGTGAACCCCAGGCCACCCAAGTGGAATGTGCGCACTTAGCCGTTGTGCCACCAGGCTGGCCCGTATATCTTTTACTTTTACAGATGTTATGACCCCATTTTACAATGTTATTCTTTTTGTTTAAAACAGCTATTTGTCTTTCAAGGAAATTAAGAGACTATAGATAATCTTTTATATTTTTCTTCATATTTATTATTTCTGGCACTCTTCAACCCTTCCAGAAGATCTGATATTCATCCAATATTGTTTTTCTTTAGCCCAAAGAATATCCTATATTATTTCTTATTGTGCTTTTCTCCTCGAGAAGAATGCTCTCCCCTTTTGAGAGTTGCCCTCTTTATTTCTCCCTTTTTTTTAAAGGGTGTTTTCATTAGATGGAGAGTTTTGATTGATAGTTTCTTTCAGCACTTCAAAGATGGTACACTGTCTTTCAGACTCACTCTTTTCTGAGGAGGATGTAGCCTTCATTCGTGTCACTTCCCCACATGGAATCTGTCTTTGTTGACTTGATTTGCTTTCAAAATTTTTCCTTTTTTAAAATTTTTTATAGTTGAATGATGATGTACTTAGGTATAGTTTTCTTAGTGTTTATCTTGCTTGGGTTTCACCATTGTACTTGGGTCTGTTTCTATTGGCTGCTTTTTTCTTGACTATGTGTCATATTTAATAAGTTTTGACAACCATATTTACCCATATAACTTACCCCCCAGTCAAGAAATAGAAAATTTATATGGCTCCAGTTCCTCCCCACAGTCAGCCAGTATTCTGATTTCAGATTAGTTTTGCCTGTTCTGTCTGTTCAGTTTCATATAGGTGGAATCATACAATGTGTACCGTTTGTGTTTGGCCTCTTTTGCTCAGCATGTCTGTTCAAGTTATCCATGCTGTGGCATGCATCAGAAGTTTATTCTTTTTTATTGCTGAGAAATATTTCACAGTTGAATTTGTCCCAATTTTTAATTAGTTCTCCTGTTTATGGACATTTGGTTTGTTTCCAGTTTTTGGCCACTATGAATAAAACTTGTTTTTGTATAAGGCCTTTTGTGAACGTTTCTCTTGAGTAAGTACCTAGGAGTGAAATTACTGGGTCATACAGTACCACCTTGTTTTAAAATTCTGTAAATTTCTTTTTTTTTGAGTTATAACCAGTGCTTACTTGATTTATATATTTACCACTTTGCTTTCCTCATCATTGCTCCTTGCACCCTGCTCCATTCTACTGACTTGAGTTTCTTTTTTAGTGAATTACATCCATCATTAATGCTTTTAACAGTTGTTTTTTAGTGACAAACTCTTTATTTCTTTTATATGCTGAAGTTTTTACTTTGCTCTCATTTTGAAGAATCTTTTTGCTATGGAAAATATCAAGTGTACAAAAGTAGAAAGAATAACATGAGGTGCCCTCACGTACCCCCTCCTGATTTCAAGATGATCAGTTCTGCACCAGTCTTATTTGTCTATACTCCTATTACTTCTCCACACCCTTTGATGATTATTTTGAAGCAAATCTCAGATATTACTTCATCTGTAAATATTTGTACAGGTATCTGTAAAGCAATACCCACAATAACATTTCACTCCTAAGAAAAATTAAAATAATTCCTAAATATCATCAAACATCTAGTCAGTGTTTAGATTTTCCCAATTAGATCAAAAACGTATTTTAGTTGAGTGGAAATCCAAGTAAGGTTCATACATTGTGCTTAGTTGATTGTGTCTTAAGTCTGTTTAATCTCTGTGCTCCTCTTTATGTCTTTTCTCCATTGCCTTGTATTTGTTGAAGCGACCAGGTGTTTGTACAGTAGACTCTGTATGTTCTTATTTTTGCTGGTTATGTCCCCATGAGGTTGTTTAACGTGATTCTCTGTCCCTGTATTTCCTGTAAATTGGTAGTTAGCGCTGTAGCCTTGATGAGGTTCAGGCTAATTCCAGGGAGCGGTAGGGGTGGGATAAAGGAATGGGTAGTTCTGTGTACCTCCCTCGGAGATGCATCGTGTCTGCTTGTTTCTCCTTTTGTGATATGTGCAGCCTTTGGATGATTATTGGCTAGATCTTTATTTAATGAGGGGTCACCCTCACTCTGGAATGTTAGTTTAACTGCATGTAGAACTCTAGATTGATCCTCATTTTTTTTGTCAGCATTTAGATGATTCTATCTTCTGGCTCTCTGTTCATCTTAAACTTACTTTGTTTTCTGTTTGTCTCCTCTTTTTTTGTTTCTCTGTTCCCTATTTTTGCCTTGTAAATTATTTGGCTTTTTTGAACTTAGTTTTAATTTATCTCTTAGCATTATAGCTTTCTCTTTGCTTTACTTTTTAGTGATTACTCTTATGATTATAAAATATTCTTACCTTTTCATAATTTACTTAAGGTTAGTATTGTACTACTTTATGTAAAATATAGAAACCTTACGCCTGTATAGGTCCATGTACCAACTGTATTACCAGGGAACTTGGAGCCATTTCAGGAGTAGAGCAGAGGTATGGGGGTGGTTGTGAGCTGCTCTTCAGGCAGTCTCATACAAAGTCCTCAAGTTGACTTGCTTGTTCTTTTAAAAATGTTATGAGGATACAGTGTTTTACCATTTATAACTTGGATTAGATTTTCCTAAAAATTTAGTTTTAGGGGCCGGCCCAGTGGCATAAGCAGTTAAGTTCATGCGCTCAGCTTTAGTGGCCAGGGGCTCACCAGTTCGGATCCCAGGCACGGATTTATGCACTGCTTATCCAGCCATGCTGTGGCAGGAGTTCCACATGTAAAATAAGGGAAGAGGGGCATGGATGTTAGCTCAGAGCCAATCTTCCTCAAAAAACAAAATTTAGTTTTATTCACTAAGGGTAAAGAACTCTCCTTATATCATAGGCATTGTTTGCATGTCTGCTCCCAGCCTTTGGTAATTAAGAGCAGGTAAGAACATGGTTGGTTCAGAGCATTTATTCTTTCTTGTAAAAACAACTCAAACACCATTTTTTTCCTCAAAGTTCAGTTTCATCATCTTCATTCAGGAAATAGCATGAAAAATTAAAATTAAATAAGACATAGTCTCTGACTTCGAAGAGTTTAAAGTCTAGATGGGGAGCTATACTTTTGTCATCGGCTATGTGATTTAAAAATGAAAAACCCCATTTTATTCTAGGACAGCAGTTAGTATTTGAACCAGGTAGTGACAGGCACTGGGGTTGGATTACCCTTCAGATACTAATAGGAACAAGGGATATTAGAACATTCTGGAGGTACCCCAATTGTCACTATTTAATTGGAAAAGGAAACACCATTGTGTGTGAGGGTAACTGTATTAATACTATGTTTTTCTAATATTACTTTTTTTACGGGTACTTTTTTGGTTTATATTGTTAGATTTGCTTACAAATGACGTTTGGAAAATTTACAGTAAAGAAAATGTCTATGTAATTGTTTTTGTCTTCTCTCTTTTCCTTTCAATATTGTTGACAGGACTTGGTAGCCTGGCGGCCTCCTACTTGAATCCGGTAAAATCCTTTGTGCCACAGATGCCGAAGCTGCTGAAGTCTCTCTTCCCTGTGCGTGACGAGAAAAGGGGCAAACAGCTGTCTCCCCTCGCACATCAGGTACAAGCGTTGGGAGAGCAGCAATGAGCATTTTTCTCATAGATTGTGGCAAAGTGATGCTCTGTGTCGTGCAGCGGGAGACAGAGGGATAGCAGTGATGGGGGCTAGAACTGGGCTTTTAGGCCTGGTAAAAGCTTGTGATAATTTCTCTTCCACTCTCTTCGCAGATAACAGAGCTGTTTAAACTTATTGACACTCTCAATCCTTTTTGCTTTTAAAAATGCCAAGTACGCTACTAATGTGATTTATGGTAATAACACTTAGAGCAACAATGGTAAAATTTATGAAGTGCACTTAGTGTTGTTTGTGTCTTGCCAAACAGAAAATGTAATTCTATTTTTAATTCTTGATTTCATTTCTTACTTCAAGCAATTTTATATCATTACTGTCCTTCCCTCCCATCCTTTTTCCTCTACTGTGGTTTACCTGTTCTTTCACTTAAAATATTAAAAGTGATCACTTGTCTTATTTCCCCTTTTTCTTAAAACTCTCTACCCAGCCTTAGAATAAGTTTTACAGAAAATATTAAAGGGTTTTCCAAAAAATCAGGAAACTGCTTTATGTGATGGTGAATGGGATGCCTGTCGGAAATGCAATTTCTAGCCTTATGTAGGTGTGAATTCAGCAGGAAATGATAAATGAGTGTTTATTTATACTCATTCAAAACACATATAGTGCAAGTTCAGTTGTTGAAATAGATCTTTTGACATCAGCTTCTCTACATTTGCTTAAACATTCAAGTTGCAGAAACGCAAGTGAGTCCTTATCTGAGACCTTAACTATTTCAAATAATTTTCTAGGTTTATGAATGCATATTCAGGGGTGATATTAGTTTTGTGAGCCTGCTCTGCCTTACAAAATTATATAATTTTTTCAATCCAGAATTATATAAGCATATCCATAAGCATACATGTACACATATTGGGTGAAAAAATTAAACATCAAAATTTTAGAAATGTTTAAACTTAATTTAACTATGCACATAACAGGTGCTTGACAGTTATCAAAATAACTCTGTGACCATGAGAGAAATAGTAAGTCTAATACTTGCCAGGGGTTGGGGTAGGTAAAAATGATTTTTCCAAGGGTTTGTTGTTGTATACATTATTCTGTTCTAAATTTCTATATTGTTTCGCAAAGTATGATTCATGCACTGCCTATCAGAATTCCAAGATAGCTTTTAAAAAAGGTAACTTGAAAAAAAACCAGCGTGACCTCATAACCCATACCCCACCTGGGGACACCTTATAATCTACATTTCTAAGCATCAGGGTGATTCTTATTCACATTATAGTTTGATAACCACAGTTTTTAATTACTATTTGGTGAAGACAGAGTTACATAAGTTAAAGGAAATTGGAATGGCATTAGGAGTTACTGAATCAGACTGCTATAATTATAGTTGTTCTTTTAAAGCTGCTTTGAGTTTTTGACGTAGCAAGTCAAATCACCTGCTACAATAAGAAATTGTGTTCACTGTTTTCCCAGTAAATGATTGGTTCTTGTGGCTATGAGAGGAACAATAATGTGTTAGAAAGAAATCTAGTGATTGGCAGTTAACTGCAATTTATAATGTCCAGTTTAAGAGAGGTAATCTTGAAATATTTTGAAGATATCTTAAGCAATATTTGTTCATCGTTTACCTTTTTTGAGTATATATGAACAAAAGTATTGTAGAAAGTGGTCCCAAATGTTTCATATTTCATAAACACAAAACTGGCCTGAATGGAGATGCCCAGTAGTGGAACTGAAAGGTTCCGAGTGGTTCGCAAAACCCCCACCCTACTGAAGGGCCTTCTCCGAAGGTCAGCAGGGAGCTGCGTCTTGCCGGCACCATCTCAGTCCTCGGATGACTTGACGTCGTGCTTGAACACGCTGTCTCTGGCTTCAGCGCTGCGGCGTGTGCTGGCTCTCCTCCTGCTGACTGCTCAGGCTTTCTCCAGCACCTTTTCTGGGACTGTTTATTCCATCAGGTTGCTAATATTCAGGTGCCCCGGAACTCCATCCTGGGCCCTGTTTTCTTGGTAATCTCATGGTAACTTCGTGGTAAATCTGTAGCTTTATTTGTGCATTGACAGGGCTCACATTTCCTTCTACAGCACAGACTTGGCCCCTGAGCTCTGGCCTTGTGGAGTGAATTACCCATTCTGCTTTTCCACTTGTATATCAATTAGGCATTCACATTTTACAAGTCCAGAACATTACTGTTAGTTTCCAGCTTGCAAGCCTGTGTGTTTACTCCCAACACACAAAATACTTACGTAAATACATGCCCACCTCAGTGTATAGCACAAATGTCCGCCTGGCTGCTTATACCTCTCAAATAGTCCATCAGTAAAATTTTGTAGATACTACTTCCAATGCAGTGACTTCTAGCGTCTCCATGACTGATCACTTATCCATGCCACCATCGTCTCGCCCTGGCTGTTGCAGCAGCCTACCAATGGGTGTGTCAGGCACTTTTGCCTCACAAAGTCTGTCATTCACAAAGTAGCCAGTGATCTTCCCAAGCCTTACATTAGTTCATGCCTTGGAACCTGTTGCTGCTTCTCACTGAAACTGAATAAAATTAAATTCCTTACTGTGGCTTATAGTGCGCTATATGATCTGGTTCCCTTTAATCTTTATTTCCCTTTGTTTTCCTCTCTTCACCATACTAAGCCATCTTGGCCTTTTTTTTTGAGGGGAGAGAGGGGAGTGGTGAGGAAGATCAGCCCTGAGCTAACATCACTTGACAGTCTTCCTCTATTTTGTATGTGGGATGCCGCCACAGCATGGCTTGATGAGTGGTGTGTATGTCCGCGCTCAGGATCCGAACCCATGAACCCCAGGCTGACAAGCGGAGTGTGCAAACTTAACCACTATGCCACTGGGCCAGCCCCTTCGCCTTTTTTTTTTAATCTCATGGACACATGAAGCTCATTTTGATCTCAAGAGTTTTTGCACTTGCCTCTCCTTCTACTTGAAATGCCCTTTCCCAAAGTCTTTGCATGGCTAATAGGTCTCTAGTAGAGTGACCTCCAACTACCATGGTCAAGAAAGGCCACTGTACGGGAAAATGAGTTTAGAGTGGCCTTGACCAGCCAAACCAAAACAACAGCCTCTACCATACAATACACTATATTACCATGTTTGATCTTTTCAGTGGGAGACATTGTTAAAGTTAATGTTTATGGATTTTCTCCCCTCTGGAATGTAATCCCTGAGGGCACGGGCATAGTTGATACAAAATGTATATTGGTTGACTGTTGACATATGTGTATGTGTGTATAGTATCATAGTATTAGATACAGATTGTAGTATTAGATAATTTGTATGTACCAAGTGTCATATAGTGGTATAAAGGACTATGTTTACAGTTTAGAGGAGAGAAAATCACATCTGAGTGGGAATGTGAAATACCGAGACGTATTTATGAACTTTCTTTCCTAGATTGATGCAAGGTCCACTAAAGAACTATTCCTAAAGGGAGGAAAAACTTGAGCTTATCATTTTGGATTTAGTTGATCAAAGATGCTTGTGTCTATCTCATTTTTACTGACTATCTTTCCTAAAGCTCGAAGAGAAGTAAATTATAATTTTAAATGACAATATCAATATAGAGGTCTCCTTTACTAGGGCCACTTTAAATGTGCTTTAAATTGTTGCCACCTGAGTGGTGTTTCATCCTTGGAAATAGAGCATTTTAGTGCCAACAGAATTTCAGAATAACAGCTACAAGAGCAATGCTGTATCGATTAGACTCCTTTAGTGTTCCTCAATTTTTTAAATAGTAATCTTCACTATAATGGCATTCCATTCACTTAGAAATCAGATTTGATGCTTGAAAGTTGAGGTTCTTTCTTTTTTTGATAATCTATCCTACCCCTCCTTGTGGAACCTCTGTGTCCTCCAGGAAAAAGGTCAGCTCATTTCCAACCAGTCTTTGCCTCAGAGTTTTCTCTGCTGTTACCCAGGAGTTAAAGGGAGGGAGGAGGCTCTGTGTCCTCCTAGGCCTTCTCCAGACGGAGCAGCCAGAGATTAGTCAGCTGCATCTCAGAGAGTAGATGCTTCGTCGTCCCTCAGTTGTCTTACCAGGATCTTGCTCAAAGTGGGGAGCCCAGAAGGGATACAGTAATCCCTGTGCTTAAAAATAGTGCTACTGTTATCGAGATATTTTTTGAGTAATTATCCCGAGTGGCAAAGAGGTTAAGTTCATGTTCTACTTCAGCAGCCCAGAGTTTGCTGGTTGGAATCCTCGGTGCAGACCTATGCACCGCTTGTCATGCCATTCTGTGGCAGGCATCCTACGTATAAAGTAGAGGATGATGGGCACAGGTGTTAGCTCAGGGCCAGTCTTCCTCAGCAAAAAGAGGAGGATTGGCAGCAGATGTTAGCTCAGTGCTAATCTTCCTTAAAAAAAAAAAAAGAGAAAATATATATATTCATTCTAGCTATCACCTGTAGAATTTTTAAGGGCATAGTCTGGCTGCATTTGAGTCACAAGCAAAATATTGAACGTTATAGAGCCTAAGAGAGATCCTGTCATATGCAACTAGAGATCATTCCTGAAGTCACAGAGTGACAGATCAACACACTCAGCTCTCCGTATTCAGTAACTACCATCTCCAATCCACGTTTCTCCCCCTCTCTGTGAGAGAGACCATGGGAGACTTTGTTAGATACATTAGGGAAATAAAGGGACACCACGTCCATGGCTTTCCTCGGTATCACCAGTCTAGTAAGCTTAAAACAAAAATTCATGCTGACGAGTATTCCCAAACCACCCTGTTTGCGGCGGCCTGGCTCTACCATAGCTCCGTGTGAGGAAGCTAATCGTACGACTTACCAGTAGCCTAAAGTAATACATGAATACCTGAAACTGGTTCCTATTTTGATTGTTTTTTATTTGCTGCTGGTACCTTGTTAGTACACTGATTTCAATGGCCTTTATAAATAGTTGTTAATCAATATCAGACTAAAAAACTTATAGATTTTAGAATAACATCAAAGATAGAACCCACAAAAATAGAAATCACTGCATATGCCTAAAGGAATCTGGATCATTTCTACACTATAGGGAGGGACAAATATTGATATTAATATTGCGTGAGATGTAGAGACAATAAATAGATAGTAACTTTGCCTAAGATTTGATGTGAAATACCACAAAAACCAAAACAAAAATCGCAGAATGGTTTGGGGCTCAACAGAGACAGTGCATGGTAACCAAACATACCATCTATGATGGCACACTCTTATTTCTGCCTCACTCCCAGCCTTCTCTTTCCGTCATTTTTAAAGCCATTTCTCTCTCCATTTCCCACATAACTATAGTGAAGGACATTAAAACTTCCTTCTTTTTATGTTTCTGTCCCAGATTTGTTTGAAGACTTAAACTCCTCTTCTGAAATAGTCACAGTAATGAGGGAGCTCACGCTAACCTACCTAGACACCGCCCCTGGGCTCTCCAGGGCTTTATTAGCCTACACTCAGATTATTGCACTTGGTTCTGGATGTGTCACTACCAGAAAGCCATTGACCAATTGGAATTATTTCAGAGAAGAACATCAGGAATGATTTATGAGGAGGGATTAAAGGAGCTATTTATAGCTTGGCCAAACAATGACTGAGAGAGCTGACTGTATGAGCATTCAGGGATACCAACACCAGAGGCACAGAAGCATTGTGTGAGGGTGGCTCCACTAACGCGTGGATGAAGGGCACAGGACGGCAGAATGAAATTAACGCAGAGAATGGTAGCCGCTGTGAATGAGTAGAGTGATTTATCGATAGCAGGGTACTTGGGAAGGAAACCCTGGGATTTCTGTCACTTCTATTTTTAAAAAATAAGAAGATTTTGAGAATATAAAAATAGTCCAAGTAAGAACCAAGGAATGGAATAGGTCCTGTTTCTACCAGTCATTCCTCATATTTTCATTGTTAGATTAAGTGGAAGAGAGGCAGAAGTTGTGTAATAAAGGAATGATTATTATCAAAAAGGTACTTTTAATCAGAGTGTCCTTGACATTTTCAAACAAGAATGTTCAGTTCCCTCCCTCATGCAGAGACACAAATAACCATGGTGTGAGACTCTAGTGAAAAGATTAATGTTTATTAACTTATTCTTTGGAATCAGCATGTTCTCAGATCAAGATGCTTTTTTTTTTGCATTATATTTCAATATTTGAAAAGATTCGTGGATCTTTTCTTGTAAGGTAGAAGTTAGCAGTTTATTCTGAAGATTTAAAAACAATGATTCTTAATATTTTACAAAGTCCTTTCGTTTGAACATATTCATAAAGACTTATATTTCTCATTTTTATGGAGATTTGTTTTTGTTTGAAATCAATTTCTGACTGAGTTCCAGAAGTGCAGAGATACTGAACTGACAGAGGTGGCAGCTGACAAAATTGCTATCTTTGACCTTCTGATGCAAGTTTAGTAACTAATCTGGAAAATAATGAACTGCAATTAATGACATCTGTACTCATATTCAAGTGTGTTTCTCAGACAGCACATAAAATAATTGAAAGAACTTCCTGCTCTCTAATTAGTTAGATTGAATTAATTTGGCATAATAGCTTTTTTCATGTATCAAGAAATTTGTGTTCAGATGAAGCTATTTATGTACTTCAAACTTGGGGATTCCAAATGGCGTCTTTGGTTCATCTAGGGAGTTAAAGAGTTAACGCTTAGATTTAATTTCCACCATCAAAAGCACAGTCACATTTCCAGCCCATCCTTGTTTTACTGTCTGCCCCTTCTCAGTGTCCTGCACATTGCTTAGGACTGTCTTGTCAACCGCAGGGGTGTTTTCTCCAATTTCAACACAGCTTCCAGGGTGGTAGATGGACAAAGCCTTGAGGAGAGAGCAGCACCCTGCTGATCTCTGGTGCTAATTGAAAAGATGCTTGTGTAGTTACGCCATCTTTCCTGTCAGCGATCCTTCCACATATAAAATGAGAACAAACAAACCAGCAACTAGTTCTTCCCTTGCCACAAAGATGCTGTTTTAGGGTACTCATACTTGGGATCTCTTGATGGGAGGAACCATATAAATGCTTGTCCTTGTGTCTTGATTAAGGGTTCATCATTCTAACTAACTAAAATAAGAAAAAGGACCTATATTTTGTTTTCTAGCCTTCAGTTTTGCTTAATTGTTCGAGTTCTTTAAAAAATAATGTAGGGCCAGCCCGGTGGCATAGTGGTTAAGTTTGGTGTGCATCACTTCAGCAGCCTGGGCTTGTGGGTTCAGATCCCTGGCCTGGAGCCACACCACTCATCAAGCGATGCTGTGGTGATGTCCCATATATAAAAGAGAGGAAGATTGGCACAGATGTTAGCTGAGGGCCATTCTTCTTCACCAAAAGAAAAATAATAATGTATATGAGCATGTTTTCCTGTCATTTAGTACCATACATAATAAATATATTTGGATATAGTAGGCTACGTTCACTTGTTCTTGAGTTAATGAAGGGAAGTTTGCACAGGCCTTCTGGAGTACAGACTTTTTAAAAAAATTTCAAGGCAGGTGATTTCTGTTCAGTTGCTTTAAGGATAAATTCTTGGGCATCCTTACTACTGTTAGGAGACAGGGTTTTTTTTTGGTGAGGAAGCTTGGCCCTGAGCTAACATCTGTTGCCTATCTTCCTCCTTTTGCTTGAGGAAGATTGTTGCTGAGCCAACATCTGTGCCAATCTTCCTCTATTTTTGTGTGTGGGATGCCGCCACAGCATGGTCGCCATCAGTGGTGTGTAGGTCCATGCCCAGGATCCGAACCTGCAAACCCCAGGCCGCCAAAGCAGAGCACACAAACTTAACCACTACGCTACTGGGCTGGCCCCCTGATAGGAGACTCTTCTCTCGCTTTTAGTTTTACAGAATCATGACTTTCTGCTGTCTCTCTTTGCCCCAGAAATGTATGGATACTGTCTTGACAGTGATCCTAAGTTGACAAAGTTGTCTTCAGAATCAGGTCTGTAGCTAATCTGAAAAATAATGAAGATAAGATAGTTTCCGAGATGGCGTAGAGGTCGATGGACAAGACCTCAGGCTGCCGGCCATTCTTCAGAAATCGGCCTTGTGTGCTGTTGTCTGATTCTCCACACCAGGGCGTGGCAGGCTCTCTTTCTAAAGGGCCAGATGGTGTTGTTTTAGACTTTGCAGGCTCTACTGTCCTGTCAAAACGAGCCACAGACAATACAAAGAAATGAGTCTAGTTGTGTTCCAGTGAAACTTTATTCATAACCCTGAAATTTGAATTTCATTTAATTTTTACATGTCACAAAGTATCCTCTTATCTCAACAATTTGGAAGTGTAGCCGTTCTCAGCTCTCAGGGCTCCAAGGTGCCAACAGTCGAGACATAGACCCTATCTTCAAGTTCTTAGATGAACAGATCTTCTATGTTTTAAGTAAATATCCTTCATTCTGTACACTTGAAAAACTAATAAACGTTATTTTGGATGAAGTGAATATTACATCCTTTTTAAAAAAAATTAAATCATTTTTTTCACATAAATATTTAAATAAGTTTTAGCAACTATCATGTAGAAGTTTAAAAAGTAAACTAGCTAAATCCTGAAAATAAGAAACTGTCTTTTCTGACAATTACAGAAATATTAGTATTTAAAATTTTCTATATGTAGTACCTCGAATAAGTTAAACTAACACTTAGAGTGAAATAAAAAGTCTACTTGGATGGTCTTCATTCACTTTTATCTGCTGATAAAATAGTTTACTTATTGAGAGAAAAAATGGTCCTTTTAATTGTTTTGTGTAATTAAAATTAAGTAGAAATCTCGGGTGTTAGACCCTGAGTGCGTGTTTCTGAGGAGCATAGGGGCTGTGTCTGGTGTTGCTCACACTGTATTCCCAGCTCCTGGGACGATCTTTAAATATAGGAGGCACCTGCTACATGTTTGTGAATAAGTAAATTAATAAACTCTAAGGTTCTTTGCTCTAAAGAAAATGGAATTAATGTTGTATCCTGAATGGCTTTGGAACTGATAAACACGAGTATAAACTTTCGAGTTTTAGATGAGATATAATAGTTGATTGTTTAAAAATGTGCTTATAGTAAGCCAACCTAGAAATATCTTGCAAGACAACTCAAGAAAGCCCAGTGATCAGGATAACTGTGATACTTAGGAATGTCCTTCCTGTGTGCAGGAGTTTCGTACATGTCGGCTCAGCCACAGTGCTGAGTCAGATCAGTGCTGTCCGTGAGCCATGTGTGTCATTTTCAATTTTCTAGTAGCCACATTTAAAAAAGCAAAAAGAGTCAGGTCAAATTAATTTTAATAGTATAATTTACTTAGTATATTCATAATATTATCATGTCAATATGTAATCAATGTAAAAAACTTAGGTATTTCCATCTTTTTCTCTTTACAGTCCTTGAAATCAGGTGTGTATTTTACATTTCTAGCACATCTCAATTTGGGTACTAAATTTTCATCGGAAATACTTGATCTGCATTTAGAGTTCATGAAGTTGAAAAAATAGATCCACATGCCCAACCTATTCCAGACATACTTAAAGCCACTTTAATTTCTAAATTTACATATTATTAATTAAAATTAAGTAAAATAAAAAAACTGACTTCCTCAGTTACACTGGCTGCATTTCAAATGCTCAGCAGTGCCTGTGGCTGGCGGCTGCCCTGGTGAACGGTGCAGAGTTAGAGATGTTAGATCCTGATTAGACGTTGGGGAGAATGGTACTCTGGATGGTTAAGCACCTGGTCCAGGGTTACAGAGCCTGGTAAGTGGCAGAACTGAGATTTATATTCAGGAGGCAAAATTTAGTGCACAATTGTGATCTGAGGAGATTTCACTGGATTTGAATACAAATAGCAAGTGATTGTATTTGTACAATAAAAGAATCTGTAAAGCATTCAAAGGAGGGACTGGAAGCTGTGGAAATGCACTGAGTAGGACCTATCCATATTTCCTTTTCTTGCCCATTCCTTTCTAAAAAGAATGTCTATGGGCAATGAGGAATCATTGACTGCTTTAAAGCAGGAGAGTGACCTGGGCAAATTTGTACTTCAGGATGCTCCTCTGACTGCAGTTTGGAGGGTGGGTTTGAAGAGGATAAAACTGGAGAAATTTATTCACGTGAATATAAAAACTTCATGAGGGATGGTAATATTGGTCGGAAAAGTGAAGTCACCTTCCCGTGCTTGACACATCAATACTTTAATGTCACTGATTGAAAGGAACATGTGGGAGGTAGGGTAACAATGTCTCTCCTGGCGCTAACTTGTGGCCACCCATCAGCCTCTCTGGGTGGCATTTTTTAGAGAATTCATGTGGACTGATCACCACCTTCCAAATGTGCAACCCCAGAGGTGATGAGGTTTACACAAGGGACTAATGGGTCAATTAGCATGCTGAGTTACTCATTTAAAATAAGAAATACGACTGCCAGAGGAATAGAAGTGCTGGTGTCATCACAGCTAGCGCACTCTTGTCCAGATCACCCTGGAAAGCCGGCGGATAAATCATAAGGCTGCTCCATGAGCATCGGGAGCTGGCTGTCTGGACCAGTTCCTGAAGGTATCAGATGAGGGATGCTCAAGCACCTGCCTTTGGACCAGTGCTGGGTGCTTACTGCCAGCCCTGCTGGACTTTCCACTCCCCATTCTTCCAGTCTAACCACACTGCCTCTGATTAGCGTAACCTTCAAAAAATATGTTTATGTTGATTAGGTTATTGCTGAGTCTTGATCTTCAGGTAATGGGATGTGTCTGATTTTATCCATTGTTGATTACTTTTATGAGAACATATCCGAAGACTGGGAAATATTTTGTTTATGTGCACTGTCCCGATTGGTTTTGTTTCTTATATTCTTCTCACTTCAGCAACATGAAAATCAAAGGTTGGCTACTGGTTATTTGTAGCAACAGTAAATCTTACACATCTTGTTGCATATTCTTATGCTTGGACTTAAATGATTGATTAGAGTTAAAAAAAAGACTTAGAAGATCATATTAACTTAGGAACCATTAGGAAATGACATTTAAGAATTTATCAAATTCAAAGTAAGGGCTGATTATTAGGAAAGGTTCATTTTCAAACAAGAAAAAATGCATCAGAAAATTCATTGTTTCTGAACACAGTGATTATTTTTTGCTTCAACTGATATCTCTTCTCCCCTCTACCTATCCCTAGGCCCAAATTTCAGAATGTCTATTTTTTCCCAAATTCTATATAACTGTACAATTTAGCTTTTGTCACGTCACTTAAGTAATTCATTCATTCACTTATTTTATTTGTTTATTCACTCAACAAGCATTAAGTTACCGTTTTATGTTTGGGAACACAGAGATGAATGAGACATAATCCCTCGCTGTCAGAGCTTGGTTTAGAGGAGCTCCCTTAGAGACGTGTCCCTGGATCAGTAGGATGATGATGTAGGTGCTGGAGTTGTGTGTGTGTCTGGGGGTGTGCAGCAAGCGCAGTGAGTGTTTCTGCCTGCGGTTTCAGGAAGAGTAGATCATGCTTGAGCTGAGACTCAAAAATGCACAAGTATTCACCAGGTGGAACGTGATTCCCTAGGGGGAAGGAACAGCGTGAGGCAGGCCCTGGCAAAGCAGCGCATTCAAGGAGTTGAGAGTGGGTTCATCTAAGAAGCAGGGAGAGGGTGCACCCTCATGTGGGGGGTCGTCTTTACGTCATGCCAACGAATTAAACTTTATTCTTCTAGGCAGCGGGGTCTCCAACCATAGCTTTTATGCCTCGTGATGAACTTCTGAGCTATTCTGCCCTGTTTTCATTCATGTGGCCTGTGAAAGCCAGAGTTAAATAACGACAAGATAGGCTATGAGAAGTGACCGTCATCTTTTCCCTCAAACACGTCTAAGCAGTTCCCTTGCTCGTGACCGACTCATCTCTTCAGCTTCAGCAGTGCTCAGTGGACAGCGGGACTGCAGGTTCAGCTGGCGCTTGAGAACTCACTCCTTTTCCACCTCTGTCTCTATGCGTGTTTAACCATTAGGTAAAGCCTCTGAGCCTTGGTTTCTGCAGTGTGAAACGCAGATAATTATGCTTATATTCGTTTGCCGCATGGGACTTCTGCTTAATATTTATAGCTGTGAAATACTTTGCAGTCATTTTTATTAATAGTTACCAGATGTGTCGTAAGGATTAATGAACTTATGATCTGAAATGTTTTGAGCTCCTGAAATAGGAAGCAACTGTCTGCACAGGGGATATGTGAAAGAGCATTAAAATGCAAACAATACACATTTGGAAATTTGAGCTGTTATGTGTAAAGGACAAATGGCACACTTAAGATTTCACTGCACTTTGCAGGTATTTCTGATACCCTGACTAAGGTTGCTGAATTCATCACAAGCCATTGCCAAATATAGAAAGCTAGGTATCCCCCCTTCCGCCTGCAGGTATGCACAGGCACAGGTGCGCGCGCACACACACACACACACACACACACACACACTCATGCTATTTCTGCTAATACCACCATTACTTTTCTCCCTATCATCCGTACTCCCTGAGCATCGTCTTTGACTCTCTTTCCTCAGCTTCCACAGCCAGTTGTTTCCAAGTGTTTGGTAGTCTCCTTGATATCTCTAGATTTTCGTTTCTATTTCCTTTTCCTCTTACCATCCAAGTTAAGGCTCTTATTAGCTCTCCACTGAACCATTGAAACAACTTCTTAATTGGTCTCTCCAAGTTTAGTATCTCCCCTATTTAAGGATTAATCTTCTGTCAGCATAGTTCTTATCACTGCTTCATTCAGTAACCTTTGATAGCTCCTTAATGCCTGTGAAAATCAACCATAAGCTCCCAAGACCTCCTCCACTCGGCCCTAACCTTCCTTCCCTCTGCCCAGTGCTGGTCAGTCTAGCTCATTCTCTCTTCCCCAAGACCTTCTGGAAGATTGAGAGGCTTTTCCTGGGGTAGAGATGTGAGTAGAGGGGACACATCAGACACCAAGGGCTGCTGCCTTTCTCATGCCTCTCTTCATGTGTGAGGGGTCCCTCTGCCCTGGGAGAGGCCGCTCAATCAAGACCTGTCTCAAAGAGCAGCCCTTGTGAAGGCATTCTAGGCCTGTTCCGTTTGTGATCCCTCCTCCTCTGAATCTTCTCTGCTTTGGATACTTCCATTCTAACATCTATCATTTTCCTTGATGTTTTAATTGTTTGCATACATGTCCTTCCCCCAACTAGATTGCCAATCTTTTGAGAGCAAAGCCCGCGTCTTTCTGACTTTTGAGTTCTCTGGAGCGCTTTTTGCAATGCTTTGTGCACTGTGAGATCTAAGTCTTTGTTGAACTGAACTTAGACATTGGATCAGAGCTCCAGTTATCTTCATGGAGGGCAGAATTATGGAAAAACTTGAAATATACAGGAGTAGAGAGAATACTATAGCTCATCACTAGCTTCAATAAAAATTAACACATGGCCAGTCTTGTATACCCCACACTCCTTAGTGTGTACCTTTGAAACAGCCTCTGTCGGAGAAGTATCTACCTGTGGTCCTCACTTGTACGGAGTTGATATCTGGCAGCCACCACTAGCTAGCACCCCATGGAGGGAGGCGCCACGAAGCTACTGCTGTGTGAACTGGAGAAGTAGGTGTGGTCAAAGTACTTGACATTACACTCAGGACCCATTCACACCTGATCTAACCTTGTTTTGACACCATTTTTAGCCATTTCAGATGTGTTTAATTATCACTGGTTTGCACTTTATCTGAATGGTGGGAGTCATGGTGGACATCTTTATGAAGCAGAATGTTGCCTGATCATCAGGACGTGGTCATTGAGAGTCAGTGACAGTGACAGGAAACCTGTGAGCAGTAGACATGAGGTCTTCAGCTTAGTAGCCTGGAGCCATGATGTCAGGGCCCAGGGGCTGTGGCACCAGGAAGCCTGTGGGTCTACTGGATTCCAGCATGGTGTCAGAGTCAAGCTGGGCCTTTAATTCATTTTAGCAAACATTGTTTTAAGCATTTACTGGATTTTTCTAATTACTCTGAGTCATAGAGAAAGTGTGAATTACGTTTCCACGCTCTGTTTAGGAAGGCAGGAGTCACGTCATCTTAGAAGAGGTTTCATCCTGCGTGGTTATGGTTCCATCCTTGGTGGGATTTTTACATTTTTATGCTTTAAGGGGAAATTTCACCCCAATCTTGTCTGTTTTAAGTAAAATCTAAAGAATGTAAGTATTTTGGAGTTTGAGCTTAAGAAACTATTTTCTGTCTTTACTAAGAAATATGCTGTGAACCTCTTTGCATTTGGGGGGCACTTCAGATTCAATGGGAAAAATGGAAATAAAGATAAGCAGCCCCTGCCTTCAAAGACTCTAAGGCAGAGTGGAGGGTACTTGCTTGAAAATAACTGCACTCTCATGGGGTTGACGCAGAGAAGGGAAGGAGAGAGCTCCTGTGAGGGGAACTGGGGAGGTGCTGTAAGAGAGGGAAGGAGGACTGTGTCGTGGGAGTGGAGGCGAGAGACTCTTTCCTGGTCAAAGAATTGAGGGAGAGGCTGGAGGGTCTTGTCATTCAGGCCCTCATGGTGTGCAATGGCCTTGCTGCCACCAGGGTGTCCTCCCTCACTCTGTTCCGTTGGCCACTCACGTTGTCTTTCTTAAACACACCTGCGATGCCAGCTCTCCCTGGCCTCAAAGCCCTGGTAAGCCCCCAGTGTTTGCAGAGTGAAGTGTATATTCCTTTAGTTCATCCCTAGGTCCTTGTTCTATTTAGCTCCACCTTCTACTTAATCTCCTCTCCTCTGTGCCTTTCCTCAAATCCTTTTGCTGTTCCCTCACCTTCAGCAGAATTAATCCGTTTTAGCACTTTTCTCCCAAGGGCCGTCCAAGTCATAATTGGTTATAGTAGTCCCCTTTGCCAAAACGCAGTGATTTGGTGCTGTGAACTCAGGTTCACATGCCCTGAAGTGTGCCATCTTGTTCCAGGTGGGCTCTTGTCTCTTCAGTTAAGAGTGTGGGCTGCCCAGCAGGAAGCAAGACTTTGGCTGTCCAGCCTTAGTGCCTGCAGGCTGTGCAGAGGGCCTTGATGGCATAGAAGCCTTTGGCACCCAGATATGCTGTGGGAAGTGGGAGGACCTGGAGTGCTTAGGACCAGAAAAAGGGAAATGGAAAGATGCGGGATTTACTTCTCTAGGCAATTTAGATTAGACAATAGATCAGTGACCAGCTGCTTTTCCTTGTGGACCCAAAAAGAGAAAAGACACTCGTACTGTGCAGAAACCAGCTCTGACACCCAATGTTGACTCCTGTGAGACAGGACGAGGGGTGTTTGTTCTGCCAGGAGGGAGCCCTCTTAGAGCTGAGCATTCTGAGGCGAGGTCCAGACTCCTGCACTGGAGCAGGAGAGCTGGGAAGGGGCCAGAGGTTGGTTGAGGGAACAAAGGCAGAAGTGGATTCCTGATTTCTTCAAGATAATCACCTCTGCTTCCATGTCCCGCTGCCATCGTAAACTCAGCAACTACTGAATGAATTTCTGATTTCCTCTCCTTCACAGTTACCAGCTCCTTCTCCTGACATCCCTTCTCCTTATCCTGGTGCCAATCATGTTTTTACTCTTCTTTATTGCTCCTTGAACCATGCATCCATAAGTAACGATGTCCTTTCTTGTGATGTTTTAGCACCCATTAATTCAAACCTGCTCTGTGCCTAGAGTCTCATTAGTGATTTGCCCACCTTAGTCCTGAGATATTTCTCCAGTCTTTTCCTTCCCCACTAGATCAGTCTCCTGCTTTGTTTGCTCAGGCATCTCTGGTGGTCCTTGTCATTTTCTGAGTCAGTTAGCTTCAGATGCTAGAGCCTCTGTCCGTAGATCCCTCCTGCTCTGTCTTGTGCCTGAGCCAGACCGGCTTTCTCCCTCCTCGCTTCCTGGGACTACACTCACAGTCCTCCTGCTGCACCACGAGTGTTCCCTGGCATCAAGGCTTGGTTTGTATTCTGCCTCCCGTCTGAAGCCTTTCCCCATCTTTCCTGTCCTGACCACTTCTCTCTGTAAAGTCCCGTAATGCTTGTAGGTAGAAACACAGCCCTTGAGTGACGTGTGCCCTGCATGAGTGGAGAGAGTGCCTGAGAGCGTCAGCAGCCACATATCCGTTACTGGGTTCGGCGTGTGTCTTGCGTTGCCAGTTGGGGCTGAGCCGCTTGCTGTGGTCCTTATTTCTCACATTTCCTTATATGTGTGATGACCCAGCCCTTGGCATGCTTAATGGGTAGCGCCTTGTTAGAATTCTTGGAAGTTGTAAAAGTTCGCTTCAGGTAGGTCCTCCTGATGGACTCTCCAGCCTGTTCAATTAAAACCTCCTCTGGTTTTGTCTCTTTTGCTTCTCTTGATTCCTTACGCCGCACCTCCCCCCAACCCCACCCCGCCTTGTTTTCTCAGCCGGTGCCCCGAATCCTGGTGCAGTCTGCCCTCCCAGATGTCGGGCCGATCAGGATGGCGGAGGTGAGTTAGTCGGGCTGGGGTGGCGCCTTGGCAGGTGGCTGCCCCACATGTGGGGGTGGCCCCAATGCTATAATTGTTGGGTCTGCACCCGTGGCTTTTTTATTTTAGCGTTCCCGTTTTGATAATTAACTACCATGTAGGTCACTGTCTTCTCCCTCTCTATTTTCCTTGTTACACTTTTCTATTTTCAGCATGTTAATCATATGATTGCTAAACTTTTAGGTGTTTGACTGCTAATGTAGTCTGCTGCGTTAATAGCCCACTGCTAGGCAAAGGCGATTTCTATAAACAGAACAATCTCCTTATTCTAAGTGTTTGCTTAATTCTCGGTTTTACATTTTATTCTGATTCATGATATCAGCGTGAAAAGACTAATGCTAAGCTGGGGAGAAAATAGTCTCTTATGATCTCCCGCAGATGAACAGCACTTCTCATCTTATGAATAGCAAAGCTGTTTTCTCCCACTGTGCATTCATTCTCTTAGGAAATGCTCTATCTTCACAGGAAAATTTTATTTATTAAAACAATAACAAAAAGGCCAAATAATTGGAAAGGAAATTCAGACCTCCATGAATTCACTCCTGTCTAAAAGGCCCTTTTCCGGGACATCCTTGGTGTTCACAAATGTAACTGAAGATAGATCTGTGGGCCCCTGCTGTCGCCTCCGAGTAGTGTTGATGATTTTGCTGAGGCAGGACTGGGGCCCCACGGCCAATGGGACAGGATGGGACCAAGTCCCTAACTGGTGAGGACCCTCGACCTGCCACTGTGTCCGCAGCTCAGGGCAGCTGTGCTGCTCATTGTCATGGTTTCCTCAAGTCTAGGCTCTCCCAGCAGACTCTGGAAATGTTAATGGTAAGGGTCTACCCCGAGGACGGCAAATAGGTTTCCACTCACATGTCTACTCCAGTCAAGTGGGAGCAGCTGCCTGCCAGGCGCTAATGGAAGGAATTGGAGGCTGCGCTCGGGCTCAGCAGGAAGGAACACTGAGATCAGGGGTTGCCTTCTGCCACCTTTGTTCTCTTCTTTGTCGTCACTGTGGATCTGATCTCTGATCCCTGGTTTGTCACTTACTGGAGGCTCTGGCTGAAGCCTGTAACCTCTCTGGGCCATGTTGTAAAATGAACGTGATCATACTTCCTGGCCTACATCAAAGGATTCATATGGAAGCAAATGGCCTAATACCAGGGAAACCTAAGGCACTGTCACTGGACCGTTCCCTGCTCTGGACAGGACCTAGCTGCCCCTTAGCAGGCTGCTGTCGATCTGGCATGATGGGGTCTCATCCCGCGGGGGAATAGGGAACACATACTCTTTTGGGACCTTAATTATCATTCAGATTCTAGTCTCTTGTAGTTTTGTTTGTGTTTTCTTCCCTTCCTGGTCAGTGATATTAAAAATAAAATAGAAAAGAATAAATAATACATGTACAACTTGCAAAAAAAATGATTGAAGGATTGCCTAATCTTTTAGAGTATTTATGCTGGTGACAGTTATTGATCTATTGGATTTAGTAAATTTTGCAGCCTAGAGATCCATCACAAAAATGGGCTGTTAATCTCAAGAGGCGCCGTTAATTTCGTACCCTGAAAGTGTGCCTAGGGGGGAAAGGAAGGCCCCCAGAGACAGGAATGTAAATGACAATTCACGTGAAAATGCATGATTTATCAAACTGCTGAGTTCAGCCAAGTAACTGTAAGAGACTTATAGATCTCAGCTGTTTCCCAGTTCAAATAAATCCTGCATTTCAAATGGAAAATGGCCATTCCTGTAATATAAATAATCTTTCCGTAAATATTGGAGAACATATTTCTTTTTCTGAACACCCCTCTTCACATCTGCCCCACTCCCCATTCCTGCCGCCTCTTTTCCCCTGTCATTGTGAATCGGAATAGAAAGATAAGCTTAAGATGGCTTAAGTTGTCAGCGAAAGAGCACCTTACAGGCCCCTCAGAAACAGCAGACTTTGGATGGACAGTGGCTGTCGTCATCCTCCATGAGATGGGGCTCTGTGTGTGTCTGCCAGCGTGACTCAGACAGTGACATTAGAGGGAGAGGCCAGCCGCTGGGCTCCATCCTTGCTCAGCTGCTCCTCACTGCGGGGCCGGCTGCTGCTTGGCCTGTGTCTGCCAGGATCAGAGGGCCCCTGACCCGTGACATGGGACCAGCCTTCAGCAGCAGCCGGAAAGATAGCCTCTCAGAGAAAGGGCATGGCCTGCAGGCAGCCACTGTCCCCTCTTCCTTCCTCTGAGCCCCAGCCAGGAATGGCCAGTCAGCCCGCAGGCCCGAGGGTCACTTCTGCCTGAGCCTGTGAAGCTGTGCTCTAGCCCTGTCCGATCCTCCAGTGAGATCATCATTTCAATTTTGTGGGAGAACAGTGCTCTTCTGGCCTCTAGAGATTCTTGGTCTCTGTGAAGTCGGGGTGGGGAGGGGTCTGTTTCCACAGGAGCGGAGCTCTAAGCCTGAGTGCAGGGAGGTGGGGCATTCTAGGGGGAATGAGGGAATCGCGATTTTAGTGTGCGCCTGCTGGGTGCTGCGCTCTGTGGTGAGGGCCTTCGCCTGCCTGTCGTCCCACAGCAACCCTGTGTGGCAGTCGCTTATGCATTGTTTCCACACCACCAGGCGATTGTCCGACAGCAGCTGGGTGTCATACAGTTCAACTCGGTTCTAACACTGTCTACCCGGGGATAGCGGCAGACCCCACAGGTTAAGTGCTTAGTCTCACAAGACTGCCCCCACCTTACCCACTAATCTCAAGTCTGGGCTGTCACCTGTGCTTCTGACCAGCCGGCTCTAGGTTGGAGGTTCCCATGATCCCCTCCTTGGGTTTGACTCATTTGCTAGAGTGGCTCACAGAACTCAGAGAAACCGTTTACTTACTAGATTACCAGTTAGTAGAAAAGGATATGGCTCAGGAACAGCAGATGGAAGAAGCGCACAGGAAAGGTATGCAGGAAGGGGCACGAAGCTTCCCTGTCCTCCACCTGTGCCACCCTCCCTGAATCCCCACGTGTTCTCCAACCCGCAGGCCCCAGAAGCCCGTTCTTTTGGGTTCATTACGTAGGTGTGATTGATTAAATCATTGGCCATTGGTGATTGGTTCAACCTCCAGCCCCTTTCTCCTCCCCGGAGGTTGGGATTGGGATGGAAAGTTCCAGCCCTCTAGTCACAAGGTTCATTCCCCTGGCAGCCAGCCCCCCATCCTTAGGTGCAGTCCAATAGTCACCTCATCAGCATAAACTCAGGTATTGTTGGAAGGGGCTCCTTAGGAATATCAAGACACCTTTATTGCTTTTAACACTTGGAAAATTTCAAGGGTTTTAGGAGGTCCGTACCAGAAACAGGATGAAGGCCAAAAGTCTCTTTCTCTTTATAAATCACAGCATCGCAGGCAGCTGTTAGAATCTGATTTGTATGTAAGGTGGGGAGATGGAAGGGCTGGCTCAGCTCTCAGCGGGGTGCACAGTGTGGAACCTGCTGGGGCGGAGTCGGCCCCTCAGCATTTGCTGTGTGAGATGCCAGGTCCCGTGGACGCAGGTGGTGGAACTGATGCTGGAACCAGGTCTGCTCTACTGCCCGGCAACACTCTGTTACCATCGAAGCTGTGACGTTTCAGCCAACAACAAAGTCTATCTCACTTTTTCATCCTAACCAGTTACGCTTCCCCCTTTCCAGCTACAGGCTCACCAAGAGGGCGTGCAGATTAGCGCGGCTCCTGACGGGGCTGTGCAGACGGCCCCTGTGGCGAAGATCTGCGACAGACCAACCAAAGCACCTCCCCAGCAGGCCATCCCTGCCAACACCCAGGCCCCGGACACTCAGGAGGGGCCGCCCAGCCCCCTGAGCGAGGCCTCCAGCGGGTACTTTTCCCACAGTGTTTCCACCGCCACGCTGTCTGATGCACTCATCCCTGGCCTGGATGCCGCTGCCCAGGCTGGCGGGCAGACGCCCGGCTCGCCCCCTCCTGCCCTCTGCCAGGACAGCCCGGAGGCCGAGCTCCCGCTTCCACCTGCAACAGCCAGCACAGACAGTCTTTCTGCCCAGGTGGGGGCTCAGAGCAGCCTTCCGTCACTGCCCAGCCCGGCGAAGCAGAATGCTCGGGGCGGCAGCAGTGGTGCATCCGAGGCTAAGGAAGCAGGTTCCTGGGAGAAGCCAAACAAAGAAGCCAGCGCTTCTCCAACTTGTCTTCCCACCTCTGCCCCCCAGAACGAATCACCCAGCCAGCAGAGTGGAGAAGTTTCCTCTGCCACCCAGCAGCCAGAAAGACCCCAGGACCAGGCGAAGCCCGCCACTGGCTTGGAGCTGGATGTCTGCAAACCACAGCTGCCTTCTGATCTCCTGCCTCAGGCGCCTGCCCCAGCATCTCCGTTCAGAATCCGGAAGGTGAGGACCTCGGAGCTGAAGTCGTTCACGCGCATGCTCGGCGGAGAGCCTGGCTGCCCCTCTGGTGCTGAGGAGGACCCCCTGGTCCCTGGGGGGCCGGGCAGCGGGAGCTCTGGGGGACAGGCCCTGGGAAAGCCAGAAGTCTCCTCAGATTCTGAAGAAGCCAGCGAAGTCCCCGAGTGGCTCAAGGAGGGAGAATACGTTACCGTGGGCACCAACAAAACGGGCATCGTGAGGTACATCGGGCCGACGGACTTTCAGGAGGGCACGTGGGTCGGCGTGGAGCTGGACTTACCTTCAGGTGAGTGCGGGCTCTGGAGGCGACTTGCCGTGGCCTCTGAGGTCTGCTGGAGCTGCAGCTGGCCCCGCACTGCCCAGAGGTGTGCTCTGGGGCACACCGTGTGACCTCTGAGTCTCCGGGTCGCCGCTCTTCAATATCAGGAATTTTCACTAGATAAGAGTTTCCTAAGCATTTTAAGAGTCAGGTTCTCTTTTTTTTAACCTCCAGAAATTTTTCAGAAACCTAAGACATTAATTGAAAGCTACTCTAAATTTGGTAATGACTTTAAATGCCAGGTTTTTAGTCACAGGAGCCTGTGCATTTGAACAAGGACAGCAGCCGTATCTGCCGAGCTTGCTCAGGTTACAAGCGCTGGTGCCCGTGCACCTGCTCGGGTGGCTCACTTGTTCCCAAGACATCCCAAGGCTCCTTGGCCCGCGGGTCGAGAACAGGAGACGGGCGATCTAGGTGGGATCGTGGTGGCAGGCTCGCCAGCCCGTAAAGCCTCGCTTAGAATGGCGCGTCTTAAAAGCAATAGATCATCATTTTCAGAAGAACTGAGGGCACGTCTTAAGGAAATACTGTGTCCTTCAGATGTTTTTTTTTAAACAGCTTTATTGTGATGCAATTTACATGCCATAAAGTCCGCCTGTGTGAAGTGCACAGTGCAGTGGTTCTTTGTGTATTTACAGAGCTGTGCAGCCATCACCAGAGGTAGCTTCAGAGCAGAAGAGAAGCTCCAAGTCCCCCAGCAGGGGCACAGCCCCTCCCCAGGCCCTGGGAACCGTCAGTCTGCTCCGTCCCTCTCAGTTTCTAGGAAATGTCCTAATCTGGACTCTCATATAAATGGCGTCACACAGTGCGTGGCCCCTGTGCCTGGCTTCGTTCTCCTGGTGTGACGTTTCCTAGGTTTCTCCAGTCGTAGCCTTTGCGAGCCTGCATTCCTTTTTGCAGCCGAAGAAGGCCCCTCTGTATGGCTGCCCTGCGTAGTGTCCGTCTGTTTCTCAGCTGACGAACGCATGGGTTGTTTCCACTTTTTGTCTGTTGTGAATAATGCTGCTGGGGATGTTCGTGTATAAGATTTTGTGTAGACACGTGTTTTCACTCCCCTTGAGCGGAGACCCAGGAGGGAACTGTGTGTTAAGATTCTGAGGACGGCCAGACTGGTTTCCATCCTCCCTTCCCACCAGCGGTGTGTGAGGGTCGGGGTGGGAGCCATGGAGACGGGATCGTGGGGGGCTTGTGTGTGGCCTGCTGGGTTAGCTGGGGGTGGAGGGGTGGAGGCATGGGAGCTCTCCTTGGTCGAGACAGAGTGAAGTCGGGGGGCGGCGGGGGCTCTGCGAACCGCGGAGCCTTCCCCGCAGTAACTGTCTCTGGGCCCCTCAGCTCAGCTGTGAAGTCACTCGCTATCTTTAAAAATAATTTTGGCAAAGAATGTCATAAATTGGAAGTGCTTCTAGAAGATTAATGTAGCACAGGCTGGAATATTTTTTAAATTCCATTTCTGCTGGATGCGAAGGAGAATTGGGAAAGAAGTTTATATTTGCAGTTGAACTCAAGAATTAAAGGGGATTAGCAAATAGATGAATTCCTCGGCAGATAGCTATCAAGGACCTGCTGCGTTCCCCCTGCATCTGGGGTCCTGAGGACACTTGGTGAGCAAAACAGCCCCTGGGTTCCCTGGACTTTCATTTCAGAGGGGAGACAGGTACCAAGTCAACAAACAAATAAAATCTGATAGTAATAAGCACTATGAAGAAAATTGGATTAGTGGGGAAAAGATGGTGGATGTGGGCAACGTTTTAGATAATATTGAGGGAAGCAAAGACACGAGTGATGGAAGGAAGAAGCTGGGCTGGGGGCAGCATCACCGGCCAAGCCCCCAAAGGTCCCGCCTGCACAGGGACACATGTGCCACATGCAGGGGGAGCAGGAAGGCTGGCCGAGGAGGCTGGAGAGGCGTGGTGGCCGGTCACGAAGGGTAAAGATGATAGGAAACCACTGGAGGGCTTAAAAAGATGACTTTGTTTTAGGAGAGTAGACTTGGGATGAAGTGTGGGGACAGGAGGCCACTTAGAAGGCTGCTGAGGATGCCCAGGAGGGGGGTGAGTGGTGGCAGTGGAGGTGGTAAGAGGTGGCCAGCGTCAGGAAAGATATGACAGTGAGGCCCCCGGATTGAGGGAGGAAAGGAGTCAGGCAGATACCTGAAAGGGGCCTGAGGACAGGGTCACAATGGTGCTGTGGGCAAGCCTCGAGAGCAGGTGAGGGCGCGGGCAGGCGGGCAGGAGACCGCAGAGCTGGGTGTGGGACAGGTGGGGTGGGGGTGTGGGCTGGACGCTCTGGTGGAGGTGAGATGGCGGAGAGGGCCAGGCTCATGGCGAAGAGGCGTCAGGGCTCACGGAGTGTAGGCTGGGGCGGGTGAGCCCCCAAGGGGAGAGCAGGGCTGAGGGTGAGACTGGGAAGGAGGTGGGTGTCCCAGGAGCCGAGGGACAGCGGTGGCTGGAGAGCAGGAGAGATCAGCTGTTAAATGCTTTGAGAGGTGGCCCCGGGTAACCCTGGTTGACCCCGAGAGGAGCTGGTGGAGGCGGGGCGTGTTTGGAGGGGGTGAAGAGAGGGGCAGGCGCACGTGCGGACAGGGAGTGTAGAAAATTCATGATGCTTTTTGCAACAAAGATCGTGTTCCCCACCAGCCCATCACCACTGGATGGTGACATTTAGGGGTCAGGGCGGTCCCTTTGTTCAGTCTCCCCCCAACGTGAGCATTGTGTCCTCATCCTTCACCTTAAAGCATTTTCTATTCACTTTTACAAAGGAAACTTCTTCACTCCATCTTGACACATTGTATGACCTCTGACTAGCTACAATTTGGTAATTTGCCAGTTTCCATCTAATAGATTTAGGAAAAATAATCACTCTACCAATGCCATCCATCCTAGATTTACATTTCGACCATCCAGACTGAAAATGATCTGTGCCCCAGGGTGGGTGGGGGCAGTGCCAGCTCTGCTTTGGTGGCTTTCTGCACCTGGGTGTCAGAAATGGCAGGGCCAGCATGTCTTCGACCTCACGCCTGAGGCCGCTGGGGAGTCGGGGGTTGCGGGGTGGGGGGGTCTGTCCCCGGTGACCACTGCGTGCTTCCCAGGGGACGGTTGCCCGGGCTGGCCTCGGCGTTCCGTGGTGAGCCCGGTTCGGGGCCGTGTGGCACACGGGGCTCCTGTGGGAGGGCCCGTGGGGGCGGGAGCAGCCTGGGAGTCGCCTCTATGTCTGCTTTTCCTTTCCCCCAGGTAAGAACGACGGCTCCATCGGAGGGAAGCAGTACTTCAGGTGCAACCCCGGCTACGGGCTGCTGGTGAGGCCGGGCCGCGTGCGCAGGGCGGGGGGCGCGGGCCGCCGGCGCAGCGCAGGCCTCAGGCTGCAGGGCGCCCCCGAGCCCCGCAGGAGCAGCACCCTCTCCGGCTCCGCCAGCAACCTGGCCTCCCTGACGGCAGCCTTGGCCAAGGCCGAGGGCCCCGCGACACTCCGGGCCGACCGGAGCCACAGGAACCCCGAGAACCGCAAGTCCTGGGCCAGCTAAGCCGCGCCCACCGCACCCTCCCTGGTGGCGTCCTCCCGGGCCGGCAACACTGACGCGGTGGCGGTGCTGCCGAGCCTTGCTGCCCACAGCCCTGGGTCGGAGCAAAGTGGGCCTTGTCGCCTCAGACCCCCTCCCCCGGGGAGCAGGGCCCACAATGCTTCTTAGACGCTGCAGGGCTGAGGGCCTCGCTGCTTCTCCGAGGCCTCTGGAAGCTCTGTTTCTTCCTCTGCCCGGACAACCAGGCGGCTTCACGGCAGGTGGCGGCTGTGGAGCTCCAGGAGCCCAGAGTGGCCCTGGGCATGGGGAGCGGGGTGCCCTGCGGCCTGGGCTGTTCCCACCTGGCGGTGTTGCTCTGTCTTCTGCTCTGGTGACCCCATTAACCTCTTAATTTAAAACATAATCCTAACCCGTGCCTTCCCTTCCCTCAGGGGCAGGCTGTCCTCTCTCCCCCCCCTCCCCCCGGCTGGTGCCTAGACCCCTCCC
>NC_060269.1:63453011-63467782 GCF_021613505.1 Equus quagga
GGCGTTTCCCCTCCGGGTCGCAGGACCGGCCTTTTGAAAGTTCCCCCCGCCCCGGTCCTCTCCGAGATCTCCGGCAATCCCTAGCCCCACGGGGCGGGCAACGGCAGCTGGGGGTCGCCCAGCCCTCTGGGATTCTCTCCGGGCCTCTGCCGGAGCCGTGAATGCTGGGCGTGGCCCCTCTGCTAATGGCAGACAGGGAGTTTTGTCTGCTGCCCTGGCGGAGCTCCGGCGTTTCCCCTCCGGGTCGCAGGACCGGCCTTTGAAAGTTCCCCCCGCCCCGGTCCTCTCCGAGATCTCCGGCAATCCCTAGCCCCACGGGGCGGGCAACGGCAGCTAGGAGATCTCCGTGCCCTCCGTGTCTCTCTCTGGGACCCTCCGGGCGCCCCGAGCACCAGGCTGGATCCCCCCGCCAATGGCGGGGAGAGACTCTCCCCGCGGGCTCAGGTGTGCAACTCCAAAGTTTCCCTCTGCGTTTAGGAGTAATTGCAGGGGGTTTAGGTAGGGTTCTGGTCACCTGTTTCCACCGTCGCTCCTCTGTTGTGTTCTCGCTCCTGCCCTAGACGTGCGTGGATCCTCTGGGGGCGTCCGTTGGAAGAAAGCCGCTTGCGGGTACCAGGCTGCCCGTCGGGGTCGGAGAGCCCTCACCTATTTCCACCTCCTCCCGGAGGAAAGTCCATCCGCCTTCCGATGTATAGTCGCGTGTGTGTCTCAGACGTCCTGAGATGCTGTCTGGATATCCTTTGTCAAGCGATAAGTGTCCAAATGATTGTAGACTCGAAGGGCGAGAGACAAAGAGGACTGCTCACGGCGCCATCTTGGCTCTTCTCTCCAGTTTTGTGTATTATTTTTGCAAACAACCACTAAATTGTTAGGACATACATATTTATTAAATTGTTTGGAACTAACTACTTGATAAATGGACCCATTCAGTATTTCTTTCGGCCTAGGGTCTCTGTGAACCTGTGCCTTAGGCGTAAGGCACAGTGAGATCAGGTTCTTCAGGTTGCTTTAACGTCTCTAATACCATGTGTCGACCGGATGTTCAGTGGGTAGACCAGAGTCTAGGATGATTTTATTCAGAACAGGAAACTAAGTCTCAGAAAGGAACCAGAGGGAGGTCATCCAGTGGGGACACATCCAGGTTTTATGGGGCCTGAATCATACAATTATTGAAGCCCTCTTTAAGGACAATAATGCACAATTGGGGATTCAAAATGGGTAGACTGCTTGCCAGGGCCTACGAAAATGAGGGGTCCTGAAGCTAACCAGTGAGGAAGTGTTGGAAATGGAATTCAAACTCAACTTTGTCTGCTTCTAAAGACACAAAATGGAAATTTCCTTTTCTTCAAGATAAGCATATAAACCAGGAATGTGAAAGCATTCCTAGAAGTGTGAGCCTCGCTGGGTCACCTCCACACCTGACCCTCCGTAAGAAGGAACCTGACCGCGGGAACACAATTCCTGGATCTTCTCATTGGACAGTTGTGACAGGGGACTGGAGAGGGCCTTGGTGTCAAAGCTGATTTTGAATTCTGGCTCCACCACTTCCCAGCTCTGTGATCTGGGAAAGGTACTTACCATCTCTGGGTGTTACCGGAGCACTAATACCCACACTTCCCCAGCCTGTGGGGATTAAATGAGCTATCACAGATGAAAGTGCCTGGTCTACAGCAAGCACACACACTCTGCTAATCTCCCTCTACTTCCTCTGCTCCCACACAGAGAGCAAGTGTATTTGGAGACAAAATAAATATAGGCCAGCTGATTGGTAGAGTTTCCTTCATGTGTGGGTAAATTAAGTAAACGCACTTATATGGCAAGCAACTGTCTACAAAAGATGCAAATCAGACCAAGTCGGCAGATATTTGCCTGGTGTCTTGTCTTGGTTCAGCGCCTAGCTCAGTCTATTTTCAGGGGTTCTCCATTATCCACAGACCAAGGCTGAAACTCCTTATCCTGGTATTTGAAACTTCAAATACCCCAAATCTGGCCTCAACTTAATCTTCTAATACTTTCTGCCACTATGATCCAACCCAAACCTCTCTTCTAACCTGACTGGTTTCCTCATTGACCCTTAAATATCCACCACGGCCTCAGCGGAAAGCCACTTTCCCTGCCAGGAATTCTCTCTCCTTTCCACAGTTCTGATGCCTACCCACCCTTCTGGACCAGTTCAAGTGCCCTCTTGCAGGGAGCATTTTCTGACCCATCCCAGCCCCTGGGGATTCAGGTCCTCCAGACCCCTCCCACTCCTCCCATATGTATCATGCGGTCAGGCCTTATTTTGTTTTACAGCTTTCAGGGAGTTTATTTTTCCTTCCAGTCGCATTGTAAGTTCACCGCAGTGTCATGGAAATAACATCAGACTGAAAGCAGCGACTTGGCTTCTGTTTCTAACTAGCTGTTTAACCTGGGCAAATATCTTCCTTTAACTCGGAAGTGAGGGGGTTGGATAGGGAAACTCTAAGATTGCTTTTCTTAAAATTAAGACCCTCTCCACAAGGCCCAACTCAGGGATATGCACATATAATTTCATTTAAAACACATGTGTTGATCACTTATTCCACAGCACTGAGCTAGGTGCTCAAGGATGAACCAAGGCAAACAAAACACAGGGCTTGCTGTCAAGGAACTGACAACGGGGGCTAGATGTGTGCAGTCCCTGTGGAATTTACTGAATGACCCATCAGGAGCTAAAAGGTCAGGAACTGGTGCAGTATCTGTCTGCTGGTCTGTCTAGTAGTTGCCTTTGTCTCCCTACTTCACTGTTTGGCCCCTGGGGTGACTCCATTCTCTGAATCCCCTTTCCCCCTATTCCAGCACCCCATCATGCACACCTCACAAGGGCAGAGCTCAGAAGTTCCCTGCCTCTGTCCTAACTCTGCCTCACATCCTGTTCCCCTGGGCTTAGAAGTCAGCTGTGCTGCTCTCAACCCGGGATGCCTCAGTCAGCCTGGCGACTCTGCCCTCTGCCTTTCCATTCACTATCTGCGGGAACCTGCAGTCAGTCCTGCAGAGCTGAGCCTGGCCTGATAGATTAATCTGGCTGCAATATATAGTAGGCGGCATCAGGGAAGAGGGACAGAACATTAAGAAACCCAGCGCAGTGGCTAGCGCAGAGTGACTTCTTTGATGGCTTTATTATATGGCAGTGCTGTCCTGAACACTTACTTATATTGTCAATTAATTCTCACGACATCTAGAAGTAGTTACTATCATTATCCTCGATTTACAAATGAGGAACCCAAGGCAGAGAGAAGTCAAATGACTTGCCCAAGATACCTACTAGGCAGAGGAGCCAGAACTGGAATTCAGGCAGTTGGCTCCATGTCCACCCTCCCAATCTCTAGATGAGCCCACCTGTTGCAGTAAGGTTTTCTTTGCTGCCAGCTATAATCTGTTTCCTGGAGCTACCTTGAGACAGACAGAAGGTTAATGAGCAGATACACTTTCCCTGGGGGGGAAGATCTGGGAGGTGTACCTAGATAACCAAGACTGGAGCTACCGGTTTCAGGGTAGTCAGTCTGATCCTGAACTGCAGGAAGGGATCCGGGTAGAGGGAAGGCCCTGGGAAGAGGAAGTCTGAATTCTGGTCTTGGTTCTGATCTAGGAAGTCTTTCCACCCTTCTGAACCCCAAGTTTCCCCACCTTAAAACCAACAGAAAGGGAAAGGAGTTGGACTAGGGGTTGGACTAGGGGAGCTCGCCGCGTCCCTAAACACTTAGGTTTCGGAGAGGCAATGGAGAGTTGTGGGAAGACCGTACAATATCGCTGTGTGCCAGCAAGGGGACGTCTCTGGGGGTGGAGGCCAGAAGGCGGCGTGTTTATGCAGCAGGGGACCGGGGAATATGTAGAGTGGACCCGGGCAGGAAACTTAAGGAAGGAGGCTCTGCCGACCGGGGACTGGGCGGAGAGGAGCAGCAACACCGGCAGAGTCGTGCGGAGGCCCAGCGCGGCGCTCGCGGGCGAAGGGCCAGCGCGGGGCCCCAGTCGGCCGGAGAAGGCGGCGGCGGCAGCGCGGGCGGGAGAGAGGAAGGCGAGGCCGGGCCCGCCCGCCCTGCGGAGGCCGCCGGCAGCTCTGCCCGCGCAGGCCCCGCCCACAACACGAGTCACGTGTGCGCCACGCACCCTCCCCCGGCGCAGAGCGGGGGCGCGGCGGGCGGGAGCGGGGCCGCGGCGAGAGGCGCGGGGGCGGGCGGGGGCCCGGGGTCGGGGCCGGAACGCGGCCAGGCGGGCGGACGCCGGGGGAGGGCGCGGGGCGGGGCCTGCGCGGGGGCGGGGCCTGTTGCTGGGGCCGGCGCAGGAAACGGGGCGCAGGGGCCGGTCCTACTGGCTGCCTGTTTGGGCTGCTTGTTTACTCCCGGCGGGGGAGCTTTAACCCGAGGGGCGGGAGGGAGAGAGGGAAAACGCGGAGCTGCAGCGCCGGGCCGCTGGAGCAGGAGTGGGCGGCGGAGGGGCCCGGGCCGCTGCGTTCCTGGAAGGGTCCGGCTAGAAATGGCCTGGACAGTTTCTGTTTTGTTCTTTTGGCGTGCGTGTTTTTAAATTTCCTAGCCTGGTCGTTGCTCCCTCCTCCTCCCGCCTCCACCCTGCTGAGACACACACACACACACACACACACACACACACACACACAGCCCACGCGCGCGGGCATACACGCTCACACTGGTGGAGGGTTCTCGGCCGCAATCCTTCCGGCCCTGAAATGCCTTAATCCTAGAATAGGCTCCTCAGAGGATAGGGCTGTGCCTACGTGCTCATGGGGATCCCTGCCTTGTGAGGTGGATGTCTGTGTACGTGTTGTCCCTGAGTGGGTCTCTGCCACTTTTCTTAATCCAGGAAATGATTCAACTGCAATATCGTCATATATTTTGCATGCCTGCGTGTGGCGACAGTTACACAAATAAGTTAATTTTAGTTTATATTCTAGGTACTCCAGTCTCTTGAACTTCATTTTCCAGTTTGTATGGTAGATGAAAGAGCTTTTCGTAAAATGTAAAGTGCTCCATAAATGTATTCGCATGAAAACAGGACACCGGGCACTGTTGCAATACCTTCCTCACTAAGTCAGGTTTTCATTATCTGGAAAATCTCCTAGTACCCTATAGAGATACTGTAACACATAATTTAATATGGTACTAGTAACTACCATGTAAGCATTTTATACACGGACTTGAGGCTCAAAAAGACAAAGTGGATTGTCAGAAATCACCCAGGTGGTAAAAGAGAACAGGAACCCAAGTCCTTTGACTCCTGCACAGTGTCCTTCCCGCCCCTTTGTGTAGTGGACTGTAATTTTCTCTGTCCAGCATTTAGTCCTTTGGGACATCAGTCTTCCATTCTCTGTGGTTTTATTTAGGATCAAAACCATAGTATCCCATCCCTCTGGCAACAGTGGTGCAAAGGGTGGGCATTTTACCCAGGCAGAATCAATTAGTCTTTCCTTGGAACTAATATATGAAAACCAAAAGAGAAAATTTTGTTTTCTGCTGTTGTTGCTAAATTGAGATGTCATAGTTGGTAGCTGCCAGCAACAGTCTTCCCAAGTGTATGAAGGAAGCTCTTTTTTTCCTTTGAGAGGGAGAAGCTCTTTTGAAGCAGGAAAGAATGGGACTCATAAGAAGGGGCAAACAGATTTAGAGTACAAACCCTGACAACTTAGTTTAAACGTGGGGGCGTTGCTGTGTCTGTGACCAGCACAAACTCCTGGATTTCTCAGTTAAGTGAGCCAACAAATTCATTTTTTTGCTTAAGCTAGCATGAATTGAGTTCCTGTCACTTGTCTCCAAAGAGAGGCCTGACTAATAAGTTTGGCACTGTATTATTTATTTATCCTTCAGAAAATAATGGAAGTTGAGTGCTGGCCACAACTATCACTTCTTAAGTACTCTAGTTCCTATGAGTCATACCAAGTGTGAGTCTCATGGGTGTGGGTAGACAGAAGAAAATATAATTCTTCCTCAATATAATTGTATGATAAACAGGACACAATTCAACAAATGCAAATTAGATGTTGGATAGATAGCATTTAACCTTGGGAATCATGAAGAGGATAAGATTGACATTTTTGAGATAAGATTATTAGGAGGTTTTTAGTGAAATGATAAAGAAAGATGGACCAATAAGAACTCTATCAGTTGGTTAGAGCTGACGGATGGGAAGGTGAGCAGTTAGTTTTAAAGAAGCAATTGGAAGAATAGGACTTTGAACTTCAAGGAGGAGGGGCGCTTGAAATCACAGAATCTTAGAGACGGATGGAGTCCTGACAGATCATTCTTCTTCGGCCTGAACAGCACTGGTGATGCATAGGTCACTAAGCAAAAGGTGGTCCAAGGAGAGCAGGGAGGGATGGTCCTTTACATCCTTCAGCAGCTGTTTTGAGAGTCTGGGGATAAAACTGTAGAGGCCCTGTGTGTGTTCTCTGGGAACTTACCAGAGAGACTGGAACTGGTCTGATACTGTTGTCATGAGAAGAAAAAAAGAAAAAATTAAATTTTAAATGTATGCAATAGTAATCCCTTCCCACTCCCTGACTTCCACGGGAGGAGTCCTGCCTGGCTCAGTCAGCTGCTAGGCCTTTGACGAAGTTAAGAGACAGAAGTTGGGAGCAGGCTTATTTCTCTGTGTGAGGAAGGAGGAGAGAGAGGAAGGGGTAGTGAGGAAGCAAGGAGAACAACGTGGAGGACAGTGGAAGAGAGAAGGAGGAGAAAGAGAGAGAAACAGCTGTTGGTGGGAGGTGAGATTTTGGGGACAGAAATTTGAAAAGAGGATTTTGGAAATTTTGTTGTATATGGTGAGATGAAATTTCTCCTTGGCTTCCTTCTAAGGAGAATGTCAACAAAGACTTACATTATTTGAAGGCATTTTTGAATTGAATTTGTTTTTCTTCTGGCTGTGTCACCCAGATTTCACAGGTCTGCCATCAGCATTTCGCAACCCCTCCAGCCGACTGAAGGTGCTATAGCATCTCACCCTCTGCACCTTTTCCCAATACATAGAGGATATCAGAGTGGCAGTGACTTCCATTTATCAAGTGGCGGATTAGCATGTTGGCAGTGGAGCCAGTGGATGCTAAGTCCATGATAGTAATGATTTCCCAGCCATTTTGGCTCTTAGTATTCATGTTAAAGAAGCCTGGCAGGTTGTTGGCTAATGAATTTCAAAGATTCTCTTTCAAGTCATGGGTTTGGATGGGGGGGGGGGGGGGGGGGGGGGGGACCATGAGGGAAGAAGAGAAATATCAGAGGAATAACAACCTAAAATGGTCTGAGAGTGAAGAGAAATCTAGTTACTATATATGGCAGATCTTCACTCCCACATTTGGGTGCCAGATGACTGAAAACCCAGTTGCTAGCCTTTTCTCTTGCCCTCGGAAATCATTTCAAGCTTGTCAGGGGTGATCTGAGAGGCAGTGGATTATACTGTCAGATGGAGAAGGTTGGGATTTGGTGATTCAACAGTTTATAAGTGAGAAGATTGTGAGACTGGCCATGTCTAAAACAAGTATTGGAAAGTCAGAGTGCTCCCAGGTGGATGATGCAAAAGGGTAACTGAACAGGATTTTATTAATTCACGTGATTTCTACTCTAATGTATTATAAGGATTAGTAAGGCAAGATGTGGCCTAAAGCTGGATGAATTGTAGGTTAAGAGAATCAGTGTGGTGACTGGATATATTATAAAGGTAAGATTATGGGTTTAATGGGCAAGTATTTGATTGACTTTCTCCAGAAAACCAAAGATCAGGAGGGCCCATTCTTCTCACTTAAATTAATTTAGGCAGGTCTATGAAAAGAGGAGAAATTTTTGTCACTAAAGGATTTAAACTTGGAGAAATTAAATTTGAAGGAGAATATAAATTTCAGACCTTGCTATCTATGCTGAAATGCAAGAAGGAATTCAAGAATCCAAGAATTCAATTTGTATCAATCCCCCTTTGTTACAAACTGGTCTTGTGAAGCTGAATATCCCACTGGGTAGTGATGGAGCCCAACCTATGATGTATGTAAGAAACTGTGTTGACTGCAAATACAATAAGATGTCTGTACAACATCTTATTGTCATTGTTAGTACAAATAGGGAACAGTGCCTGCTATTCAATTCAGAAGAGCCAGAAATTGTCATAAAATGATTGGCAGCATTTAAAATGCCTTTAGAAACAGGTTTTTATATTTGAAGTTTTGTCTGATGGGCTTCTGGGTTTATGGACTTTAAAAAAATCTTTTCATTTCATTTGTCAAGAAGTCGTTCAGTTGATCAACCCCTGAGCCTGGGCAACGGTTAGTACATCACTGGTGTGGCCCTGTGGAAATTGTTAGTATTTCCCAGTGCTTTATGGTGCTGCCATTCCACAGTATATATAGTAGGTATGGATCATCCTGAGCCCTTTGCATTTCACTTCTCAAGAACTCTGGTCCCCCTACATGATCGTACCCCCATATAGGAGTTAAACAGGTCTGGGCCATTCTTGATGATCTGGGTGGTCTGGATTGTGTCACGCACACCTCCTTGGGCAGGAGTTTGGTGCTACAGGAGAATAAGGAAGAATGGCAGGATGCTTATGTGGGGCTACTGAACAAAATGGAATGTGTTTGAGGGGATGACGTTGAAGAGCTTGGCAAAAATGAAACTCTGGTAAGTTCACTAGAGAGAAGATCACCAACCCCTTTTCTGGGGGATAAGGGATACTACTGCCGTGGGAAGGAAAATAAGACTAGAAGCCTTAAGAGCAAAGTCACATGAGAAAAACCACGGCCAAGAAAAGTAATTATTATTGTTGATTAAAACCCAAGAAACTAGAATAGGGGGTGGCATGAGTGGGCATTTGAATGTACACTTTTCTGGCAAGTCTTTGCTTCTAACTGGTTGTTTTATCTTTGCTTGACCTCTCCTCTCTCTTTTGATAGCCCCCAATCTGTTTTTCTAGTGACATTTGTTATCTGGGGAGTGAGAGGACTTCAGGCTTACCCCCTACTACCCCAGAGTATAACCCAATCCTCTTTTCACTTTCACAGTCTAAGGTTTCCTGTCCTGTTCCACCTTATTTGATGTTCCTTATCTCTTGAACAGCTCTGTGCTATCTCCCTTATGAGTGGGAAAAGCTGGCTGCTTCAGCCCGTTTTAATGCCTTTCTATAAGAACACTATTTTGACAGAGGTTATAATGTGGGAGCTTCATGGAGAAGGGCTCTCAGCGAGATTGGGGCTGCTCCAATAATATTTGTTGAGTTGGGCTGACTTAGTATTTTCACCACGTGGTATTTTCCTGTACCTGGTATGCCTCAGAGTGAAGGCATGTCTAGATAGTCTTAAGGCTGTGCAGAAATTTTTTCCTTGGCCTTCCACTCCTCTGGTCTCAGTTACTAGCACCTCCCCTGGGGCACAATGTAGGGTACAGCTGGAGTGGGTCCACTCTCAAAATGGTGCTGTTCTGGATTTTATCTTCCTGTCCTGAACAGTGAGATAAACATACTTTTAATCCCCATTTTTTATGCACTCACTAGAAAGCAGACAGGGTTGCTCCAGAATGGATTTCCTGTGTCATAGAAATCACAGAAGCATAAAAGGAAAAACCAGATGTGCACAGAAAGCCTGCCTGGGCTTACTCATTCTTTCATACCCAGAGTCATAGGGCTTTATGGTCCATGTTCCCAAAGCTAGCTCATTTTTTCCCCTTTTGAATGTGTACTCTTGCTCATATTCACAGAGTTTCAGAGCTAGGAGGAAGTAGGCACAGATCTGGGTATTTATGCACTGGGGTGTATCTGTGGGTATCTTCACATATGAGAGGGCTTGTTTGCTTGAAAGTGTGGCTGTGCAGATCTAAGTAAGCCACTCCAGGGACACCCTTAAGCTTTGAACAACCTACTTGCAACCTATCAATCCTTTTTCTTCAATGTAACACAAAGCTCACCTTCTCCAGAAAGCCTTACAGATTGAGTAGATCAGAGAGAAGATGTCATTTGCCCCAGGCATTCCTGCAAACTACTTTCTCTTTAGAGTTCCTGAGTCTTGTGCCTTTTAGAGTGAAAATGCTGAAAATAGATGCTGGGCCTGTTTTTGTCCACTAGGATACACTGTGATTTTCTCAATCAAAAGAAAAGCATAAAGTATACTACAAATGCAAAATTAGCAATACTTTCCTTTTCATTTGAAATTCATAGCCTGGTTTGAGGTTGTGATATGGAAGCTGTGTTTAGAATTGTGTATCATAGAGGTAATAGAAGTCCCTAGCCTAAGTGGATGAGAAGCAGCGTGGCGAACAGTTGGGCAGCTGGTATCTTGATGCCCTACTGTAAGATAGCTAAATTCCAGAGGGACTAGTTGAGAGTAAAGCAGTGGATAGGGACCTGGTCCAGGGGTACCTTTTTGGTAGTCTAACCAGACCCTTGATTCATGATTATTTCTTGGATGCCTACTACATGCTAGACACTGTTCCAGAAGCTGGGGATACAGCAGTAAACAAAAATATAGTGTCTACTATCCTTGAACTTATAGTCAAGCAGATGGAAACAGGCTGTCAGATGGTGATAAGTGCTAAGAAGAAAAATAAAGCAAGGCCAAGGGATGGTTGGGTGGGGCTAATTTAGATAGGCTAGTGAGGGAATGTCTTTCTCATACGGGTGCATTTGAGTAGGGACCTGAATAAAGTGATGGAGCTAGTCATGGGGATATCTGGAGGAAGATCATGCCAGCCCCCAGGAACTGCCTCGGAATGGCTGAGTTGGAAGTGGGTCTAAGGAACAGCAAGGGGGCCAGTGTGGCTGGTGCTGGGTGAGCCAGGAAGAGTGGTGGGCGATGCAGCTAAAGAGTTGACTAGGGGCAAGACTTAGTAGGGCCTTGGAGGGAGGGAGGTGGGAAGCGATGGAAGGTTTTGAGCAGAATGATGATATGATCTGACTTTGGATCACTCTGGCTGCCATGGTGTTGAACAGAGCGTAGGGAGGCAACAGAAAAAGCAGGGAGACCAGTTAGGAGCCTCTTGTCAAGTCCAGGTCTGAGAGATGGTGGTCCAGCTAGAGAAGCTGTGCTGGAGATGGAGGGACATAACCGGATTCTGGATATGTTTCATAGATATAACCAACAGAATTTTCTGATGGATTGGATGCAGAGTATGAGAAAAAGGAGTTAAGGATGACTTCAAGTTTTGTTTGTTTGTTCTTGAGCAACTAGAAGAATGGAATTGCCATTTACTGAGATGGGGAGAAGCAGATTTTGGAGAGAAAACAGAAGTCTGGTTTTGGACATGGTACATTCGAGATCTGATTGGACGTCCAAGTAAAGATGTCAAGGTTATTGGTGACAAGAATCTGGAGTTTAGGAAGCCAGGTTAGGTATAAAATGAGACTCTGGTGGAACCTGAGGACTCACTTCCTTCCATAAGCCTCATCTTGTTCTAAATACATGGTTAGAACGTCTTCGCCAGCACTGGAAATACTGAGCATCAGAGGCATCCTTTGAGCCAGAGGGTGCCTGGACCATGGATGAAATAGCTCTACTCAGTCCCCCAGGTACAACTAGCAATTAATTATTAACCAAAGTTTATCAGGTGCCTGATACATTCCAGGCACTGTGCCAAATGTTGGGTATTCAGTGGAAAACAAGACTTGCTCCTTGTCCTCATAGAATGTCTAGTGTTGTAGGGGATTAGCACGAGAGAATGGAGATTTCAGTACAGTGCAGTGGAGTAAGCATAGGCTGCTACTGGACATAAGCAGAGGCACCTAATCCAGTCTTGAAGGGTAGAGAAAGTGCCATCCGACTCCTGAAGGATGGGTAGGGTTAGCCAGGGAAAGAGGTGAGAGAGAAGGGTGGAGAGTGTTCTAGGCAGAGAAAGAGCATGTATCAAGCAAAGTAAAAGTCTGCTCAGGCAAAAGGACAAAAGTTCAGTTTAGCATGTCTAGAGTGCAGAGTGGGGGTAGAGGCAGTGAGAGGCAAGTGGCGGCTGGAGAAGTAATTAGGAGCCACACCATGAAGGATCTTAATGAGCAATGCTGGGACTTTATTATAAAAGCTACAGGAAGCCTTTGAGGAGTTTTAAGCAGAGGAAAGTGACTAGTGTAAAGAGGGGACTGGAGGGAGGCAAGCCTGAAACGAGTTACATCGGGGATTGGGGATAGTGGCAATCTCAGACTCACACGGCCCTAAAACGTCACCTATAAACGTGTTCATAATACGAGGCAGGGGCTGGGTCTGCTTTGCTTAACCTCAGCTAATGGGACATGCTCTCCAAGAAGTTCATTACTTTGATGGCAAAGAGGTACAAGACCCTTACATTTTAATAGGGGGCCAGGGTGTGGGAGGAAGCAAGGTGAAATGCAATTCTAGGATGGGACAGCCTCCAGAAGGGCAAGCTCTAGTCATCAGGGGTTGGGGGAGCCAAGATTGGAAACCAACAAGTTATAGGATTTCTAAGTACATCTTGCCTTGCATAACGGGTGTGCTGTTCAGTGTGTGTTTCGGACAGGGCCTGGGTCCGGTGTGAAAGTGCTGAGGGCTGGGTGTGTGTTTGGGAATGGATGTTTGTGATGGGAAGTTCTCTCTGAGTCTGTGTTAATGTGCAAAACTCTGGAATGCATTCTGTGCAAGTACATACCTGCAGGAAAAAGGAATATGAGTGCACTACGTGCTGTGTGAGAGCACATGCCTTTTGACGGTCTGTGTTCTCAAGACACAGTCTCAGACAGAACAAGCTACAGAGTCTGTTCAAATGTAGACTCTTTTGGTTCACTCTGCACACAGCAGGCCCTCAAATATTTGTCAAAGGAATGGTTGTTTCAGTTTTATTAAATCAGTCATTTTAGGAAATACATAGGTTTGGTAACAAGTTTGAACTAGATATTTTAAGAAAAATAAACTCACAGTCAGGCACCAACCTCCATGTACGAAATCCAGCAATTTAAAACTGTAATAGAGTTTATATACTAGTTCAAGTCCTACCTCATGTAAAAAACTTTCACTATTTCATTTTTTCCAACAAACATTTACCGTACACCTCAGCCACATAGCAGCACTGGGCTGTTACCGGAACTCATTTCTCTCTCCTCTGAGCCACCTTAGACTGGGTGCTGCAATTAAAACCTAATTATATGCTAACTTGTATTGGTCCTTAATTGTGGCATGTGCATTAATCCACTTCCAACTAGGTTGTATGTTCCTTGGGGGCAGAGACCATATCATCAACTTCAGGATAGATGAGGAACTTAGCAGAGAGTCGAATATACAGAAGTGAGTAAACACCCATTGCTGGAGGACAAAGGGAAACAAGAACATAAAGCAAGAACAGAAAGCTATTTGTGAACTGTAGCAATACGTAATATAGAATAAGATATCTTAATAATGCAGGAGCACACGTTACTGTTAATTAACTAAAATCCTTCCTTTAATAAAAAAATGTAAAATTTGAATCTGCATTTTCACGTTCAGGGAGGGCATTGTGTGTTGATGCAAAACAAGAATGTTGCCTTGAGGATGAGAGTTAAAAGGCAGAGCCAGTCTTTGGCAAATTATTCCATAGCAGAATTATCCTATAGCATAGGATATAGCATAGGCTTTCTCAACAATGACACTATTGACATTTTAGACCAGACAATTCTCTGTTGTGGGGGCTGTCCTGTGCTTTGCAGGATGATTAGCAGCATCCTTGGCCTA
Organism: Equus quagga; assembly: GCF_021613505.1. NCBI lineage: Eukaryota > Metazoa > Chordata > Mammalia > Perissodactyla > Equidae > Equus > Equus quagga. The sequence goes on from NC_060269.1 coordinate 63,466,657, forward strand.
CACTTTCTAGATGCTAGTAGCCATCTCCCCCCACCTCTCCAGTTGTGACAATCAAAAATGTCTCCAGATATTGCCAAATGTCTCCTGCGGGCAAAATTACTCCCAACTGAGAGCCAATGACCTATAAGCATTTTGGTTCTCTTTACATATTTGTCATATTTAACAAATAGTGGGAGATATGGGAAGGGAAATATTTATTGCTTACTTGGTATGAGCTAGGCACTATACCTATGTTTTTTAATTTCACCTTACAGATAAAAAAGCTGAGGTTCAGACACATAAAAGAACTTGCTGAAGATCATAAAGCTTGTTCAGCAGTTAAATCAGGATTGCAAGCCAGGCTGGTTTGACTGCAAAGCTTTTAGTCGTTTCCAGCACACTCCCCACTGCCTCTCGGCAAGAAAAACAGCATACCTCAAACTGAAGGTGAACTGCAGATTCAACAAGTATGCTAAAGATATTTAAAAACTTTTCGGAGTAGGGGAATTATCACTCTTCTCATCCTGACATTTCTTTGAATATGAATATATATGACCATACAGAGAGACACTGGGGCCCTTCACTACCGTGTGGCTCTGCTCTTATCTCTGAAAAACAGAGCAACACAATGGAACAGCTTCTTGTTACAAATTATACAAAAGCCAGAGCTTAACGGTGCCAAAAGCAACTGGTATTGTTTACATAAGGGCTGAAAGCTAATAGTTAACTTTCTCCCATTCCAGAAACAGTAAATAACGCCTCACTTTGCAACTACAAACGAGTAAAATGTCATAAAATGGAGAAGAAAACATTAAATCAAGAGGAAAATGGAAAGGCTGCTTCCCAGGCGCCCTCCCTCTCTCGCACTTTCGCTCGCGCTCCGGGAGCTCCGGGCTGCGCAGCCCGGGTCTCTACCGCCCCCGCCGAGCTCGGTCCGCGGCGCCCGGGGCTTTCTGGCTTCCTTTCCCGCCCTGCGGCGAGCTCGGCCTCTCGGAGAAGCCTGTCTCAGAGCCAGGCCTGGAAAAACAACAGCAAGAAACTTTGGCTCGGTTTGCGGCCCAGCGAAAAAAGGCAAACACCCAAGTTTGGTTCGGGGCTGCGGCCGCCGGTTCCGATTCGGGGGTGGGGCTGGGGGTGGGGGTGTGTC